>NC_060211.1:156817500-157007500 GCF_021130785.1 Homalodisca vitripennis
GTTTCGTTCCTGTCTTTCGTACGTTCTAAAATTTGTTTAATTTATTTACTTATGCTAGTTTAGTTTTTATCTTTTGCTCTAGTGCTTTCCTAACTGATCCGTTCGGCGAACGGAAATGATTTATTCCGTGTACACACTTTGATTTTTTTTAGTGTAAGCGAGACGGTACAGACTTTGCAAATTTTTGTTACCTCGTGTTTTGTGTTGCGTGCAAAATTAGGTGGCAACATTCAATGATTTCAATTTTATTATTTAATTATTGCCTTTATAGTAGCGTGAACTGATTGGAATTTAATTATTGTTATTTGGGAAATAATGTTAATTGTTATTATTTGTAAATTATATAATTATTATTAGGCCTACCTTACTATTAATATTTAATAGCAAAATGTAAATTATTATAATATTATAATATAATGATTAAAATCCAGCGAATTTATAGTTACAAGTAAATTGTTATCACGCTTAATCATTTAGTATGGCTGTTCTAGCCTATAAGTAAATGTTTTATATATTTGAAAATTTGTTTTGTTTGTAATATTTAATATTGTCACCAAGTAGTGTATCTTTTAATACTTGGGGTCTTGAGTTATTTTTTAGGAAACAGTTTTTTTCAATACTTAAAAGGTACTGTTAGTTTACAGATTGTTATTTTTTTTAATTGTTAAATTTAAATATTTTATTATAACTTTGGCCAAACATAATTAAGTTTTTATTATTTCTCGGGTTGTAGTAAAGTTTGTTTCTGAATATCTACTGGTTATGTTGGGATTCTATAGGGTCCCCGTGAGTGCCGTCAGCGGGACTGGTGCGGCGAGTCTGCCCGAACAACTGAAAAATTGAAATGCCCGCGCCCTGCCAGCGCTATTGGATCGGCATCCAACCGGAGTGTAGTGCTCCCATTCATTTCTTCTGTAACAAGGTTGGATTAAAAAATGTTTTTTTTTACTTCTTATACTGAACTTGCGAGGACTGGGGGTGCAGGGGAGCGCTGCCAGATGTTAGATCTGGAGGAGGGCCAGTACCTAGCCAGTATTTATTTAGTTAGTTACATGACCTGAAGGGGAGGATTTCATCTTTAATTCGGATTCGTGGAGGCAACTAAGCCCCCGCCTCCTTCGAAAATTGGCTTAAATATATTTTTTTTAAATTTCGGCTACAAACTTGAAACAAAATTATTTTTCAAAAACAGTGGGGGCCTAGAAATTCTACAACCTTTTTCCTCCCCTCAGTTTCATAAAAAAATTACCTGTTAAAATTTTTAGATTTACTACTGCCGTACCTGATATATGTTATTTATTAAACCAAATTTCTATTTTATTGTGTTATTATTATATTATTTATTTATTTATTATGTTATTGTCATTATTGGAATTATATTTATTGTTGTTTATTTAGTTTTTTTTAAGTTACACGGTGCACCGTGGTGCTGCATAATTGTATTTTTACATGGAAATGTTTGCCACCTACTAATTATATTTCTTGTACTCGAAATCTTGTCTCGTTTTTGTCTCTTCCCACTAGTGGCATGTGATTGTTTTTTTTTTTTATTTGCTTCCGAGTTTGGGAGGGGGCAACGCTTCCAAGGCCTCCTGTATTTTTCACTAACTCGGAACAAAATGGTAGCAGAGCGTGGTTACGTGTTTTTTACCCTCTAACGGGCCCGGGGTTTTTGTTTTGCCACTGGTGGTGAGAGGGATGAGTTGAAGTTGTTAGTTGACTTTCCTGCGCCTGTGCCGTCTCGCTGTGCTATTTTCCGCCGATCGACAGGAAGTGTGTGAACCTATTTATTTCCTGATTATTGTTACTTGTGTGTTTTTTTTATACATTGTCATCGTTGTTTTTTTTCTGGTTTTGTTTCTGGTACGGCGTAGTGTTTTTGTTGCGGTATTTTGGTTTTCGCTGCCGTGTTTCGTGGACGGCAGGAATTCTGGGGACCCTGCTGAGAGTGTTTGTCTCACTAAGTTATTCACTTGTCGCCTTAGTTATTGCTTTGTTAGTCGTTGACTTCGAGTCAGTGTGGTGTTACTTGTTAGTCTGTGTCATTTATTTATTTAATCATGGCCTGTCTCTCTGGTGCCTGAATACTTGTTGAAGGAGGATCTCCATTTTGAGTTGTTGGCTCGTGGGCTTACTCCGGGTTCCGACTGCGAGTCCATGCGGAAGCAACTGCGTGATAATATGGAACTGGACACGACCTGGCCTAGAGATTTGACGTTCCAGAAGCAGAGGCCTATTTTGGAGGCTAAGTTGGAGGACGTTTGAGAATAGTCAGGAGGACTGGTTGGAGTCGCCGCCTACTGGCCGAGAGAGGGCTAGGTATTTGTCCGCGGCTTACCCATCATACATATGAGGCTGTCGCTACTTAGAGCCAAGCTTACCAGTTCTGGTGATAAGGAATGGTTGGAGGAACGCGTCACCTTGGTTGACGGCCTGCTGACTGTACTCGAGAGGGACGAGGGGGCAAGGGCTCCTGAAAAAAACTTTTGTCTGCGATTGACTCTGCTGCGGCTGTTAAGGGTGAATGCCGGATCCCTGGGTCAGTTTGTTGCTGATTTTGATGTGGGCGTGGCGTCGGGGGTGGTCTGGTGTGGACGGGGCCCGGGGGCCTGTGACCCAAATGCCTGCTGGATCTGGAGGACTGGGGACTGTGGTGACGGGATCCTTTGTTCAGTATCACAAACTTTCCGAACCCACTTACCCCGTTGCTTGCAGCGACTACCAACGGTGGATGGTCCTAGATACTGAAGCCTTGCTGCGGTTTCTTTCTGAGATCCTGCGACTGCATGACTTGCCTGGTCTTCAGGGAGCGAGCTTCCTGCATGTCATCTCTCCGTTTTGTAGGCCACCTTTGGGTGACTGTCCTGGTTCGAGTTCTCCAGTAGGGGTGGTACCCTGGATGATTTTTCATAGGGAGGCATTGGATTTCTTTGTTCCTGGTCAGTTGAGGGGAACGTCCTCCGTGTGGAGAAATTCTTTAGGCCTCAGGGCAACGGAGAGAGTTTGGCTAAGTTTGTGGCCGAGGTGAGGGACACTGATAGGGTGTTAAGGCTCAACATCCCCGAAAGTACTGTGGTCACCACCATCCTTGAGGGTCTCAATCCTGAAGAGAGGTCCCGTCTAGTTTTTGCTGGTCGCCCTTCCACCTTTTCTGAACTGGACCGTCCTGTGCATTGCTTCGCGCAGCGTGCAGTTTGCTGACCGGCAGAGGGCGGAGAGGAACAATCATCGTTCCATCCAGCCCTCCAGGGCTGTCACGGGCCGTACAGAATCCCGTGGATGGGCCACACCACTCAGGTGGGCTTCGTCTACCCATCTGCTATGCCTGTGGTGAACGAGGTCATACTCGTCGGGAGTGTCCTAGGAGATATCGCACTGGTCCAAAAAACTAGATCAAAGGGGGTTTTCTCTGAAGTTCCCCCGAGGTCTAAGAAAAAATTTCAAAAAAATAGTACCTGTGCGAAAAATTTTGATTAATAGTTTGGACACTATGAGCCTAGCAGAAAAAGGGAAACCTACGGCTTAGGACAGCATCTTCGGTGTGTGCCCTTATATCAATATCTTAGTGGGAAGACTCAGTGCATAAGGCCCTAGTTGATTCCGGGTCAGCCTGTAGCCTCATCTCTTCCCCGTCTTTTTGAAGCCATTTCAAGGTTAGGTTTGGTGAAGCACACCGAGGAGTCTTCTTTAACTTGCTGGACTGCTTCTAATTCCCCCTCTTCCAATTTCGAAGAAGGCTTCAATCAAGTTTAAGGTTGAATATTTTTCATGGGTGTGGAGCTTCCTTGTGGCCCAGGACCTGAGTATGGATTGTATTTTGGGGGCGGATTTTATTCAAAAGACTGGTTTGGTGCTGGACTTTCAGGCGGGCCAGTCCTTATTTTCAAATTCAATCGGCGAGTGTCAGTCCCCCTTTTCTGATAAATGCAAATCGACGCCGCAGGTTGTGGAGGTGGAGTGTGAGGAAGGTTCTGGCCCCTGGGGACCCGTTCGGTCACTATGGATGAGGAGCAAGCTGGGGTTTCTCCGTGAGCTTTGCTCCAAGATTTCCGGAGGTCCTCACACCCAAGGCTCGGTGTCTAACCCATCTCATTGAATATGAAATTCGTCTGACTGACACTCAGCCAGTAACGCTCCCCAACCATACAAGTTGGCTCCTCCAAAGATGGAGGTTTATGCGTGGTATCATCAAGGATCTCTTGGATCACGGAGTTATTGAGCCCTCTAACTCATCGTATGCCAGTCCAGCGTTCTTGGTTCCAAAGCCTAATGGAAAAAAATCGTATGGTGGTTGACCTAAGAAAACTTAATGCCAAAATTGAAATAGACTCAGTGCCTCTCCCCGATCTCCATTCTGCTTTTGATTGGTTCGGTAAGGCCAAATTTTTCACTATATTTTGATTTGAACCAAGCATATCATCAGATTCCGTTGAAGAAGGAATCACGTCCTCTCACGGCCTTCTGTGTTCCGTGGAATTTGTATCAGTACCGATCTGTTGCCTATGGGGCTAGCTGTGGGGGCCCAAACGTTAACTAGGTTGCTCGACTCCATCTTCCACGATGTGAAGTTCAGGTATGTCTTTAATTATCTTGATGACCTTCTGGTCTACAGTGAGTCTTTCACGGAACACGTTTAAACATCTTGAGGAGGTCCTTGGTTTAGGTTGGGTAGGGCTGGCCTTACAGTCAATCCGGAGAAGGTGGTCTTACGCCAAGTCTGAAATATCGTTTCTCGGTCACCTCGTGTCGTCTAGGGGTGTATCTATAGACCCTGCCAGGACCCAAGGCATTCGGGATTTTCCCTCCTCCGAAGGATGCCAAGGGTGTTGTTGCCAGATTCATAGGCATGGTTAATTTCTACCGTAGGTTTATTCCTGACTTTGCCGAGGTGGCCGCCCCTCTGAACGCCTTAAGAAGGAAAGACGCAAAGTTCGTTTGGGGTGAAGATCAAGAACGTGCTTTTCAACTGCTTAAGGAGGCAATTATCCAACCTCCTGTGCTGCGAATACCGGACTTTAGTAGGCCCTTCATCTTGCAGACTGACTCCTCATCCTGTGCTGTAGGAGCTGTGCTTTCTCAAGAATTCGACGGTGCTCGGCAACCTATAGCTTTTGCATCTAGGACTTTGACCCTTCAGGAAAAGAAATCTTCTATTTATGAGCTGGAGTGTCTGGCGGTCGTTTTCGGCATGGATAAGTTTCGGAGGTTCCTAGAGCATACCGAATTTCTGCTGGAAACTGACAATCAGGCTCTTTCCTGGCTATTGGCCCATCCTCGACAACTCGGGAAGATTGGGTCGCTGGGTTGTCAAAATTGCGGCCTTTAAATTCAGGGTGCAGCACATTCGCGGCACCCAAAACGTCGTCGCCGATGTGTTTTCTATTTATTGTGTTATTATTATATTATTTATTTATTATGTTATTGTCATTATTGGAATTATATTTATTGTTGTTATTTAGTTTTTTAAGTTACACACACGGTGCACCGTGGTGCTGCATAATTGTATTTTACATGGAAATGTTTGCCACCTACTAATTATATTTCTTGTACTCGAAATCTTGTCTCGTTTTTGTCTCTTCCCCACTAGTGGCATGTGATTGTTTTTTTTTTTATTTGCTCCGAGTTTGGGAGGGGCACGCTTCCGAGGCCTCCTGTATTTTTCACTAACTCGGAACAGTAAACAGACTGTATCAGCAGCGCTCTATTGTTCCTGCAATCCCATCTCTCTGTCACTAACAATAACAGCATTGTGAATTGTCTATCAATTACGATCGTATTCTTCTGTAGTTATGTATAAACAAGAACATTTTAGTAAAGCATTAGGTATATTTCTCAACTTCATTACAACATAAAAATATACAGAGCCTAAAATAAAAATTAACTACAACTTAGAACCTATAAAAAGAATGTAGAATTATACATTCCACTTTCTAAAGGTTAGATAAATAAGCATTGTCACATTCAATGTTATACTTTCAAAGCAGCGTTTATATAATAAAGGTTCAGGTGAAGTATAGAGGGTACTGCAACATAAGAGTATACTAAATTCAAACTTTGTCATCACCTTTTAACGTATAACTTTTCTCACTTTATTTTTAACTGCGTAAATAGGATACAAGTTATAATTTCACATGGTCAAATCCCTTATGATTGCTCTCAGCTTCTTTCTCGTTACCGTAATGATTTCAATTAAAAATTATTAGCTGATGCTCCGCTGAATTCCATGGATTAATATGCATCATCATCGAACTCAGTCACACACACACACACACACACACACACACACACATACACACACACACACACACACACACACACACACACACACACACACACACACACACACACACACACACACACACACAAACACACACACACACACACACCACACACACACACGCCAATGGCGCAGTGTAGCGGGTACGGTGATTATCGCAAGATAACCAGATTAAGCAACGTCGAGCGTGGCTGCTGCTTGGATAGGTGACCGCTGAGCGATCCTGTCCTTGCAAGCAGCCCGCCGTCAGGCTCCAGGTTAAGTGTTAGAGAGGGCTTCTTAGCCTCTTTTTCTCTCACACACACACACACACACACACACACACACACACACACACACACACACACACACACACACACACATATTTATAATTAATCTGCATGCACACTTTCAACTCCATAGCAACATGTATCACTATAACACATGTTAAAACTTTACATACTACACTCAGATTGTTTACCAATTTATGTTACGTGCTTGTTTCTCGCTGCGATAATGGTAACCCATAGTCAAGTGAATTTGGCTGGGCGTAAGTGAATATGTTTACATTGGTCTGATGGATTTCATTTATACAAATTAAGCCTCTTGCAGAACTTCAAGTCTGTAGGTCATTTCGTTTTTGAGACATCGTGCAGACAAACATAGAGATACGTAAACAGAAAGAAGTAAAAACTTTCTAGATCCACGATTAATAGGCTTCGCTGCTATTTAGACAATTTAAATTGACAATTAAAGTATTTTCATTTAAGTAGGTAGGCTATAATTGGACTTAATAAGAGGATATATCTTAAAGTGTTTTATTGGTACAACTACAGTTCCAATAATGAAATAAACTTTGAATGTATACCACAAAGAACTTAAAATAAAGGTAAATCACGTATGAATAAAATATAATGTTTTTTGGACTAATAATATAAATGTTTATTAATCGAAAAATCCGATGCTTGAGTTTTAATAATTTACAACCTAGCCGCCGAGACGTAAATCTTCTTGAAGATATTGAGATCTTGAGAAGATATTGTTTCATTTAAGAACCATAGACTCTTACCTTAATAATAAATTTTGAATTGCACTCGTCTAAAAATATATAGGCTACATTAATTAAATTTGTATAAATGGTAATAGCCAAATTTACTTTCAATAAACATTGAATCCCAAAAAGTACAATAAACCGCTGGGAATCGAACCCGGACGATTCAATTGCTGGGTGAATGTGCTACCATTACAATCACAGAGCCCTTATATTAATATGTTTTTATATATATATGAACGTTCCCTTTTAACTGGGAACAAACTATGGACCTAGCTTCCAATAATACCTATGCTTGAATGGTTTAGAATCCACATTAACAGAGCAGTTTTCATACTGTTATTCGCGTTTGAAAATGAATACCTGTCACCATGCTAAGAATTGTACTTATCAATGCGGGAAAACACAATTAATCAAAATATCATTTACTATCAAACTGCGATCCTCTTTATAAATTTAATTTGTACGTTCATACCACCAAGCAACTTACTGAGATAAATATAATTTAAAATAAACTAGCAAAACATCTATTATCAGTTGACTATCGTTCTTTATTTTATTTTATTTAATACCAACAGAAGTGCTTGATAAAACAATTTGATATTGTTAACGATGATATCTCTCACTTTATTTGTCTCAGGCACCAAACTTGTATACACGATATTAGGCTTGCGTACAAGAATGTTTCCAGTTATGTGGAGAGGTAACGCGGAAATTCAAAGTAAAAGCTGTTAAGCTCACAATTAGGCTTGGATAAGGCCGCTCGCAAGCCGCAATATAGCTTTAGTGTAACCTCCTGTGCGCCGTTTTGGAGTTAAACAAAACCACGCCGCAGTGTGTATCAGCTCCATCTACTTTTTTCAATTAATATAGTATTATTTTTATAAACTGAAACGTATTCAATCCAAATTCATTGTTTTGAGCGTTAAGTCATAGAATAAAACATTTACATTTTGTGTGTGTCTGGTGCATACAAAAATATCCTATTTTCGTGTTTGACTATTTTTCTTATTTTATTGTCTAATAACCGTTTTTGGTGGTAATCTGTAAGACTGTTAAATCCAAAATTCAATTACACAGCTTGCAACAATAAACTACTAAAGTCACTAGTGAAATCTCATTGAAAAATCATTTAGTTCATTAATCTTGTCAAGATTTATAACGTACTTTAATGGTGAAACGCTCAACACGGATTAAAAATAATAGTGTCACTTCTAAATTCAATTTCTTACGATTCATTCATTAACGAATTGTAAATAATACTTCGAAAACTACTATTTTAAATTATATGGTATTTTTAGAGCGTTTGAAAATCCTTATTTTACTAATGCTCACGTGGCTTGCAAGCAATAAATTTAACTCACACCATACTTCGCTATAAGAAGGACTAAAAATCTCTTCCTCCTCATTAGAACTTGAGGTTCGTATGCCATTTCTATTTAAATTCAAATTCTTTTAATACTGTAGATTGATTAGTATAAAACATAATTTGTCATAAGAGTCAGTTTACTTCCTGTAGTTAATTTATTCAGGTAATATAACGCCAAAATTTCTTTATTAATATATTTAGAGCTTTTATTATAATTTTCCACATTGTTTTACCTACCAATTATTTAAGTTTTTAATAAATAGAATAGATCTTGTGTTAATAACTTTGTTTGATATATTTGTACAAAACTGTTGACATCATGAATATCATGAAAAATGTATAGGAAGTATTACTATACTGTTGAGTCAAATATATATTAAAAAGTAGAATAATACAGATCATATTAATTTACATTGTAATTTTTAATCCGCTATTATGAATACTTATATTTTATGTAAAGTTAAGGAGTTTTGCTGAATATAAGCCGTTATAAGTATTTTTTGTTGTGTTTTAAAATGTAACACTTTATACAATTCACCACGACAGGGATGTTCGCTCTAATATCTAGGGATCACGAAATATTCAGAAAGATGAATGAAATAAAAATCAAACTAGTCTAAAACTGGATCAGAAGTTCCATCTGACCTCATGCACCTGGAAATGAAAAAACAGAGACGCAATCGATGAGTAACTCGCTGAGTGGACACTATGCAACTGGTCCTCAATCGTTTAGTTTTATTCCACGAACAAAAAATTAACACGCTGTGAATGTGTGTGTATATATATATATATATATATATATATATATATGTATATATATTAGTATATATACATGTTTTATAGGCATCGTATGTATTTTCATTCAATCATTAGAATATTGTCAAAGAATATTTGTAAATAAGAAAAATACTTTGAAGTTCACACACTGATCTTACTAGGAAGTAGTAACAGTAAATGTTTCATCTTTAAAAGTCAAAATTACCCTGATTATTCCAAACTGTATATATATTGAATTTTAAAGTATTGTTCTCAAGGTAACTGAAAGTTTGTTCATATGTTGTCCACGGTGTGTTGTACATGCTTGAACTAACAGTCCGTCCGTCATGTTAAGAATTTTTTAATTTATTGGATGAATGTTATAGAGTTGAGTAAGAAGTTTGCTTACAGTCGGTTTATACGAAAGGCCGTTCTCTGCATCATACTTCAAATAATATTGATTGTTTAAAGGTTTTTTTAAAGTACAAATGAAGTAGCTTACACCAAAAATTGTTTAGTAAATAACAGTAAATAAGTATTTAAAGAGTTGAATCAAAATTTATGTAAAAAAATATTCCATGAATCTGGAATAAATAATCTTACCATACATTTCTGTGGTAACTAATTAAAACCTTCGCAAATCAAAATATCACTAAATAATTCTCAAAACTTTGAGCTATACCAACCTCTACAAATACAAGTTCAATTTTAAGTTTAAAAGTTAAAAATGCTTGTGAAGAATAAAAGTAACACAAAAATTTACTACAGATATTCTGTAATAAAGATAAACTATCTAAATTTATCGCTAGATAATAAATAAAGCTACAAAGTAATTCAAAGAATTTTAAGTAAAAAAAGTACCCACATTATTTAAAGTGCAAATGTAGGAAATTTTTTAAATTAATAAAAACAATTGAACAATATTTCATGAGGCACAAAAAAATTATAAAACAATTATAATGATTAACCTCAAAGTAATATTAATATTTGTAAACACAATCAATCTCGAAAATTAAAACTCAAAATTTTCATTTTGATTTTATTTCATAAGAGAAAATGAATTTTCAACCGTGATTGAATCAGATGATTTTTTTTACTAAGTAGGTTTAGTCAAAAGAGAGCCTAACTCTTTAGACACAACCGCCGAGGCTGCTGCCCACTCGTGCCTGCCAGCGCCAACAATGCTTTACGTTTAATTTACTTATGTAGACCCCTTATTTTTATGTACAATAAATTATTTATTTTAGTTGTCGCTTTTTGTAGATTAGCTAGTAAAGTGGTTTTATCTTATACCATTACAAAATTATAGAACATGTGTCTAAAACATAAATTGAAAGGACATTTTTATAATAAGCGTAAGTATAAAAGAAAAGTAAAATGACGAAGAACAAACAGCTCTGTAAAGGTCATTATTGATTATAAAAATTTGTAAGAGTAGTCCTTTATTTACTCCAAAATAAAATGTTAACATTTGTTACAAGTTTTAAAGTTTTTAATAAGGTTTTAAAATGTGTTTTCCTGATCGGCTGATTATTCGAAAGTTGGCGATTTCGCGTGAACCTAAGCGGTCTAATGAATAAGTCTAAGTTGGTCTCCAAAGGGTTAAATAATTTTTTAAATATTATTATTTCATTAATATGTACCATAGTTCAAATTCATTTATGCTGAATCGCGGTAGGAAGTAGGCTCTTATTAACTAGACGCGGTGCGGGGACTTTGTTTGTTCAGTTGGACCGGCAATCAGCTGATCGGTCAGTGACGTATCGGGTGATGCGTTCCTCCCGGCTCGCTGGAGGATTCAGTTCGAGTCTTGAAGCCACGACGACAAGGTCCTGTTGAGAATCGCAGCTCTTCCTCTAACCCTATAGTGTGGGATTTAGAGTAATTCCATTTTTTTGATCGCGTGTAAATTAAATTCAAGTTTTTTAATTTTTCTTCAGTGCGTATTAAATCCCTATCAGCCTCCGTAATCTTCAAAGTAGTAAGTCCCGTACCAGCGTTTAGTTAATATCTTTGATTTTTTATACTGTTGTAATTAAAATTTCTAAAGTTTCCCATCTTTCAGAGTCTGAGAATGAATTACATTTTTTTGAAGTATTGTGTGAATTAAATTTTGGTCATAAAGTTAATATCAAGTTTTGTGTTATATTGATTTTGAGTATTTTGAGAAGAGAACTTTTATTTTATTTTGTTAATTTAAACCATTTTTTGAGAAGTATAAATTTTTAGTTTCATTTTAATTTTAATTCATTTTTAATCAGACTCTTAATTAGATTTGTTCGATTGTGTGAAGTTTTGAAGAAAATCGAATCAAAAGTTTGTAAACTTTGTTAATTTTTTTGGTAAACTTGAATTTCGGAATAAACCAAGTATTTCCGAAAAGTTGTTTAATTTATAAAGTATTAGCTCCATATAAATTTAAAATATGTGCTATAAAAACGGTACAGATATATGTTATTAACCATCATGTAGAACATACTGCAAGAATTATAGTTAATTTTTATATTTTCTAAATTTATTTTCATTATTGGTCGTAAAGTACAAAAGCAATGAATGGTACAAATTACCATATAAAACAAAAGAAATGTTACAATAACTCCACGACTTTACATAGTTTAACAGTTCGCTTTTCAGCATAAAGTACTGTAAGCAGGTAACAATGAGAGATACTCTTGGCATATCGAGGGAGTGCGAAAGCTTTGTCTTGAGTAATAATTACTTAACAGCCCAACCCCTTCGTTCTCCTCCCACCAGTATAGTGGCGATAAAATTGAGAGAAACAACCTTCTGTAGATTAAATGGATTTTATACATTGCTGTACAAGATTATGCTAAAAGGGATTTTATTGGCTCGGTCGTAAACACAAAGAATCAAGTTTTCTATTACCATTTAACAAATATTTATTTATGATTAATGTAGTTTAATTTCTTCGGATGATCAATTTACCTGCATAAAACACATAATGTAACATGCATACCAACTACTTTAATAGTGTATGATTATGTTAAAGAAAACCAATAGTTTTAGTTGAGGAAATTGACTCTAATTTTCACAACTCATTTCATAAAAATAATTAGTTTTAACTGCCGAAGTGTAAGTGTGAGGGTTTATAGAATAACTTAATAATGTTAAAATACTACCTGGTACCCAGAAAGCGTTATTCAAAATTTTTCGCAAGTAACTGTTGTAAATAGTTTTATCTATCTGAGTAACAAGAGATGTAAACTTCTACATTTTTTATTATTTTGTGTTGCTCATGTAACAAGAAGTAATTAGAATGAATAAATGTACCAAATTCATTTTATATGTGAAGATGTGGTAGAATAATAATTGTATTTAAGAAAAGAAATATACAGAAAACGTTATACAGCAACCAATGTACGTACGACCAAACACGTATTATCAAGAGTAACTTAAAAAAAAATAAAACTGATTCTAGTTTAAACATGTTCCTATCGGATTCATATGACATTGGTCTGTATGATTTTAATTCTCCCAAACTTTTTACTGTAACTTAGACAAATATGCGTTATTTTAGGTGTACGGCATGAAGGGTCGTACATCCGATAGTTACATTTGAATCAAAATATACAGTGAAATTATTCATATGCCCTATATGCTTCTGAATCTTATTTGCTCTTGATATATGTAGATTATTTTTTACTCGTCGTAATTTTCTCTAAAATCCTTTCAAAATCCACATAAACCAAATAATAATGAGGAATATTTCTATTAAAAGTGTAAACCTTTGTTTTCTGACCTGAAAATGTTATAATTAGCTTACAAATATAATGCTTTTCATATTTCTAAATTATCTACTAACTCTCGGTACTGAATCTCTTTCATAACATTTTTTATTTTTACATTTAAGTAATTGAGAGGATACAAGCTTATTTTGATCTTTTAGCAAACATACTAGGGCTTGTCTTTTTTTTTATTTATAATGAGTCAATATTTAATTCCGCATCATACATTTACCCGTGATAACATTTAATTTCTCATCGTAACTGTAAATATTTATGGGCATTTTCTGTTAAATTTTAAAATTGAAAAAATTATATCAAAGTGTAAACAATTTATCAGAATAGCTATATTGTCCTTAGCCAGTATGATTGGGGTGATAACTATTCATAGAAGTGATGATCCAGCATCGTAAAACCCCAGCTTCTGTACTCTCTGGCCTTCAAACCCACTAGACCGTTGATTACCGGAGCCCTCCGCAAGTAAATGTAGTAGCGTAAACGGTCAGCGAAATTTTATTTGAGGTCATTACCATTGCTTTTAATGGTAATGTAGTGCCGTTACTTTTATGTAAAGTTGACCCATTTTAAGTCCTGTTGATTGAGAGATAGTTATACAAATTGCAGTGCATTTCATTTTTATAAAAAAAAATAAATTTACTTAAGTAATTTTTATGGAATTTAGACAATACAGTTACCACCTTATTCAACGTGTTTTTATTACTACAATTAAATTTAATTCAAATGTAATATAACACCCATTTATTGCATTACCTACGTTAATTTAATCAGCATATACAGACAATGGCGTGTTAAAATAAGATTATCTTTGTATGTCAATTCCACTATAATTTGGTTGTGATCTTAAAACATCGCTCCCAGAACATACACATTGGGATTAGGCGAATTATCCCAAAACTTATACTGCACCGTTTTATATCCTAAATTTTATTTAAAATTTTCATTTTGTTAAATAAATTTATTATTTAAATTAGGGTTGAAAATTATTTATTAAGGTTTTTGAGTTAACCTATTTATTTAACTGTTTATCCATAAGGTATATTTAAGAGATAGATCAATAAAATTTCATATTTATTTTAATATAAAAAACTACTACTTAAATGAGTTATGACATAGACACAATTTTAGGGAATTGATTTCAAATTGTTAATGTATTAGGTCTAACTAATTCTGAACTGTATGATTGACAGGTACACAATATCCTTTAAAACAAACGTAAATATTGTCAAACTGAAATATTGGTTAAAAAAACTATACTAAATTTATACAAAGACTAGTATTGATCTGTTTGCATATTCAGTGTCAATTTGATTAGTTTATTTTACAATGTTCATGCTTTAATTATCGAATAAATAGTTTTCCGTGAACAAATGAGAAAACATATTTAGTGAATGATTGTTTAAAAGGTCACGTTACGCCGTAGAAGTTATAAAGTGGTTTAGCGAAATTAGTTTGATGCAGATCATAAATATGTATTATTGTAAGTAATCATAGTTTAGAAATGGCTGTACAAATTTTTATTTTGCAAAGGATTGGAACTTTTCCCTTGAGTTTTGATAAAGTCAACAATAAAAGAGTTACAATTCGGTACAGCAAAGGCCACGTATTTTCCAAGACAGTTCAACTACTTTTGTTATTTCACTTGTACTATAGGCTGTATTATATGATCCCTACCAAAAATATGAATTGGTTTCTTTGTGGTAGTGTATGCTGTGAAAACTTTAACCTACAGCATTAATACAATACTCTGCGTACTACAAACACAAAAAGCTCTCGTATGTTTACAGAAAGCTTTAGATGTATTCGAAAATATCATAAAGAAACCCGACTTCAAATTAAAATATTATTTAATGATGTTTGACATTACTTACAATATCATAAAAAACTGCCACAATTACTGTAGTGCATTACAAAACCAATAATATACATTTAGCTATCGTTCCATGGATGTTCTTCATGCTTGATTTCACTTTGATGTCTTTAAATTGGTGCATCATAACTGTCTTCTCTGTGGTCAAAGCAGCGTACGCTGACATCAACAAACAGATATTACGGGCTGCCTTAGATAGAAGCAACTCTATAACCATATCAGAAGGAGAAGTGAACAGTCTACTGGAAAATTACTGGAGTGCTGGAGAACTTTTGGATACTTCGGTATCCACGTTTGGTCCTCACATTCTGCTCTTTGTCTTTAACACCTTTTCTGAACTGTTGTGCCGTGTTTTATCTTATAACCATTAGTATAGATAATAACGCCACCTTAATAAATAGCATCATCACAGTGAAGCTTGTAGTAGATGTAGTTGTAGTCATCGGTAGGTGCGAAGCTGTTGCTGTCGTAAGGGCGAAAACACTACCATTGTTATACAAACTAACTAGAAGGAAATCTCACGTTTTGGATGATGCAACAATAACAACAATCAAATGGTTAGAAAAACAAATCATTATCAGAAGTAAAAGTATCTCTGTCTGTGGTATTTTTCGTCTAGACAATACACTATTCTACCTCGTAATAGTTCAAGTATTTAACTATTTCACCTTCCTTTTGAAAATTAAAGCTTTTAAGTAGTTTGTATTTATAATATTGTGATTAGATCTGTTAAATCTCCTTACAGAGAATTGTGTATTAAACTATCTCCCACAATCGAGATAGTTTATCTCCACAAGCGAGAAAGCAGTAATTAATATTAATTAAACGGAAAATTGAATAAATTCTACTATATGAAACTCAATAAATGTTTGTTACACAATATAGCAGTTATTTTACATTTGCTGTTGTCCCCTGCCCTTCTCAGAAATTTTTGCAGTCGTTTAATCTATAGTGACCGTGTAACAAATTCCTTTGCCAACATATTTGGACCTGTTAATGTTCGAGTTACATAGTAAGTATTACTTTACGATTTACAAACCACTAACTTGATTAAAAGGCAACTGAAGTCCAAAAAGTTAATTGCAGATTGAAATTAAACACGCAGCACTAATAAGTTGTAAAGTACAAGATTAACCTTTTTTCTTTACAAATCAAGTTCCTCACTTCATACATCAGAATATCCTTAAAAGTACATGTAATTAGTTTAAGTTTTGGGAATATCGTGAAGGTAGCCTATTTGATCACCATTCATATCTTACTTTACCTCTTGACTAATGAAATATATAGTTTCAAATAAAGGTACTATTACCTCGAGAAAGCACTTTGTGGAAATATAATTACGTACTGTTTGTAAAATGTAATTGTAAAGTGAGTTATATACAATCGAAAATCAAAATTTATTCTTCTAAATGATGTTAAAAATAAGCATAATTCATATTTTCCTCAGACAGATTGAAAGCCATGCCGTAGAATAAAAAAAATTTTAATCGTATGTTCAATATTGACTATAGGCACTAAGAGAAACTGTTTACACGCCCTTATTCTAAGGGCGGTGAAACTTTTACAAAATTGCTTCTTCAAGTACTGAGAGCTCGTGAAAACACTCAAAACAAATTTATCTCGTGTAATTTTCAACAGTTCCTCTCTAAAATTTGATCCTATCGCAGTATAAACATAAAAAAAACTGATTACACTTCAAATCACGTAGATGCACTTTCTCTGGTAGATGTATATAATAACACTAATCTGGGTTAAAATAAAAAAATATCATACCATAACTTTGAGACATGTTATGGTCAGAAATCATATAAATCAGAATGGCACTAAATTATTGTATGAAGCCTTGAACGATTCCCTCATAATGTCGGCTTCATCCTAATTTATACGATGATCGTTGGATCAACAATGACGGTGTTTCCTGATGTTACGCCATTTAGTTTTTACCGTGACGATCACCATTTTAAATTTGCCTATGGTCAGTTTTCAATGGTTGGTCGGTCATTACAGACCTATTGTGACCTTTATTCTTTCCTTCAGTTTCAATAATAAATGCTTTATTTTATTAAATGAAGGTTGTAGTGATAGAAGTGCATGATCCAAAACTATAGAAAATATCCACAAAAATCTATTCTACTCTCATCAAAAACAGGCATTAGGAATATAAAAACTGAAAATTTACTGTAACACTGATATAGAAAGTAAAACTCTCTGAAAACAACAGTTAAAAGTTTTAAACATTATTTTAAAATGTGGTACCTATTATTTTTCATTTCCCTTTTGACAACTCCCGGGCTCACTGGTACGCGGTCGACCAATGTTCCTCGAATAATACTTTCCGCAGGTAAATGATAGCCTGCTGACTCTCTTCAAAACAAGAGAAATTCTACGAGGCACGTTTCGCCGTTAAGACAATGTCATTGCTTTCAGTTTTATTCAGGCCTAATAATTTTGCATGCGCATTAATGCTTCATCATTAGAAATCACTGGTAGATTGGTTGAACAGCAGAAATTACACCCTACAATGATATCCTTCATAAATACACCAGTTACATTATCTACGTCACAGCATTCATCCACTCTCCGTAATTTCTTTTAGGTAAAGAATTGACAAACTAAATGGAATTATACTGGAATCAGTTATTTCATGATACTCGTTATCTTACAAAGAATAATTATGTTGATTTTAGTGATCATATATTACGCTAAATTGCCCTGGCTATGCTATGCCATTAGCTATCTGGCATATCTTCGAGGACACAAATTGATATATTAAAATTTGATTGAGATATAGAACGTTTGTTTCTGGCCCTTGATGTGTGGAACGTGTGCTAAATTTTCTATATTTTACATATATAATTCCAAAGGTCTAGCTGATTGTGAGTTTTATATTTGTTTCCGTGATGAACCTTTTTATATTGCAACAGAAATGAAGTAATAAAAAGACAGCTTTCATTGCATTGTTTGTATACTTATCACTGGAGTTGGGAATGGAACTGATTGGGAATCTCAAAATTAATAAGGTATGATCATCGGCACAGAAATGAGTTTATAATACGTGATTAACACTGCAATATAGGCTTGTAATATGTCGTTTTGCTGTTGTAATATGTTGTTGTTGTTGTCGTTGTTGTGTTGTTTGTTATTCACCTGGTAAGAGGTACAATCAATCTGCTAAACACAGAACACAGTTTTAACCTAGACTGATAGTTACCTGGAGTTGATGTCACCCGCTGTTGAAAGCTCAGAGACAAGTTTTAGCAATTAATCAATGGTTACGTCTTAGTGTTGTGCTCCTTTTATTTGGGGTCTCTCACTGGATCCCTAGTTCTTGAATTGTGTACAACTATTCTGAGTCCAGGAGTGGTTCGGTACACGTTTTAAACTTTTCTCTGACACTCTACTGTTTAATGGGCAAAGTAAAAGTAAATAAGAAATTTTATTGCATTTAAAATTATTTCCAGGATTCAGTCATTCACCTACTTGAAACAATTTTACGTTTAAAACAATTATACTCTTGCAGAGCTCATAAAATATACTGTAATTAATAACGACCTATTTTACATAATTTTTAATAGTGAAAAAAGGGGATTGGGATCCTTATTACGGCTGAATATTAACAACCTCTATCAGTTAGATAAGACAGTTTAAAATTTGTCTAAGCTAGGACCTTTTTCCAAAGATAATTAATGAAAAATCCAGAATAGTGCATCTAGAATTAATATAAACTACAACTATTTCTTCTCGATTCTTCTTCCACTAGGTGTATTTAATAAGAGGCTTGAAATTCATAATTCCTTGACATAAACTTGGCTACTGCTTTAGTCGTTACTAGAACATCGAGAAGTCGAAAAACAAAATCTAGTTATTTTACGGGTGCAACCCCATTTTAACGCCCTTAGATTGAGCTTAGGAAAAATTCTTTAATTTTTCTACTTATCATTAGGCACAGGTGTAAAATTAGATAAAAAGTTAAAGAATGCCATATTTTACCAGAATAATTTAGGGCTAAGAATCTCTCTCTCTAACACTTAACCTCAATGGATTAAATGTGACTTCCGAACCATGACCAATGTGTGAGTATGCAGGCTGCTTGTTAAGACAGGGGAGGGAGTGAGCGAGGGTCTTTTATATCTGTATCTTTATATCTATTTATATCCTTATAATAGGTCTGTTTTATATACAGGGATATTATATAAGAATTTTTATAATTCTCAGTGTTGACCTTACCATGCGTGTTGTAATTTGTTTATTTTTTTATACGAGCAGCTGTATTGTATTGAAAAATGTTATCCTAAAATGATTTATAAATGTAATAAATAAGATGAAATAGTCTAAGAAGCTCTTAACTGTAAAATGTTTAATTTTACTGTGTATTGTGTAATCCAACATGATTTTCATTATAGTTGAACTAGCAAGGGCTCAGGGTTGGCGCTTGACGCTGCTCAGGAATGTCAATATCCTATAAGTGTTGAGGAATGTTTAATAACAAGACAAAGCGACTATGAGACCAGTGAAATATCAGACAAAAAGGTCATGGTTAGAAGAAACACTTAGTAAACAATGAAGACGTAAGATATGTTTAACTGTCGTTTAACATACATCAACATCACATATAATATGATTAAATATATTAACTCCATCATGTATCGTAATATATAGCCTCTCGTAAAATAAGAATACGCATACTTTATATAATCCAATAATTCGAAGAGAGGTTTCTTTTAGAAAGGAGATAAAATAAAAACAATTGTTTATTATTTTGTAGCCACTAGGCATCAATCGGAGAGCTATATCAAAAACATTATGTGTAGAAAGAATACATGCTTTCTGCTAACTCTGAGCTAAATTTCACTTATATTTATTGATTGAGCGTTAGCAAAACCTAAGCGAGAGAGGCGGGGAAATTTCACTTATGTCTGTCTGACTTTAACCCAATATCCTTATAACAAACTGATTTAAAATCCGAAACTTTGCATGAAGCTTAATGTGTATATTGGATACGTTCAGTTCAATAATGGTGCATGTCAGTCCATGCTATCAGGCTTAAGTTTTTTTGCAGTGGTATAATGGTCAATCCAGCTCAGAACCAATCATATGATATTTTAAACTGTGACATTAACATGCAGCCTATTTACATGAACTAAATACTAAATCATGCGTATAATCCAATCAAGTGACTAATGATGTGTACTCTTTACCTCGCAGTAAATAATAAAAATAAATTTAAACATCATAAATATTTTATACTTGATGTTCATGCCTAATATATAACGACTTCATTTCGTCTCAGTTAGCTAAAATACTGAAGAGCCGACAGATAAGTCTATATATATGATAGATTGAAACTATAAACGCTTACTTACCTGTACAAAAAGCGAAAATAATACTCGTTTACTTTATTAACATTTCTTCGCCTACAAGAAACCACGGATGGATAATATTTATTAAAATATTGCATTTAGTGTACAGTAACCATACTATAGATTACATTATTATATTATGGATATGGTTCACGCTAATGTCAAGTAAACAAATTTTCAGACAGAAATTTCATTCTGGTTAACATGTCACAGTGGCGGAGGTCTTAAACTGAAACATCGTGTGACAGACCATTAAAGTGCTTACAAGCTCATTAATGAGTTGTCACACGATAACTTACAAAGTTTGTCAAATGAACACACTAGCAGGCAGAACGGTCTTGATCGATTAAACTGTCTCAGTTTTAAGTGATCGTTCAGTTAAGGTTGCGTGGGACATTACGTCTTGTGTGTAAAGCAGCTTAACTACTACTGTAAGCGTTGGTTCAAAAAATTAGAGCATTCGTAGATTATTCATTTGTATATTTTAACGTGACAGTGACATCATCTTTAATTATTTAAAAAACTCCTGTCTCTTGAGAACATTTACATTCTATCTGATAGGAAAAATAAAAAAAGTAATTCTTATAAGTTGTAAAAGAAGTGATAGAGTAGAATAATAGTCTGATTCCAATGAAGTGCTTGAAGTGTGTTACTGGACAAGGATAAGTTCAGCCTGAATAATATTGAGACTACTTTTTCCTTTAACCATATAATGTAAATTTTGTGTTTTGCCTAAATATCCGATGTGGGCCATAAACAACAGGGGCCATAAAGGTAAAAAGGATTAATTAAGTTTAATTTGTATTACATAACTTCTTTTAATTATTCGGCCTTTGGGATAATCCTGAAAAGATGGTACTGAATCTTTGGTCCCAAATGTTGTATCTGCTGACCACAAGTGTGTAATTTTTCGATGTAATGACGAGTAAAACAAAAATTCATAAAATTTAAATTTTTAGTAAATAACCATCTCTTTTGGTAATGCTATTAACTATTGCTAATCCTGACCTACTGTGTTATTGTGACACTGACTTATTTATTTTAAATTGTCTCAATGTAAAGGTAACACACATAAAATGCTGGTACATCAGCAGTAAGATATTTCATTTACGTTCCAAGGGTAACGAATCTCAAAATGTCACTCTAATTCATTTCCCCCTTACAATATTATCAAGATGAAACCGTGACTACAACACCAATAATCATCTAAATCACTTTTCTGGGTTAACACTACCAACAGAAATACGAAACTCTTCTAGACCCTGAGAAATACAGCTAGCAATCCTAGTAAATTGCAAAGCAAATTAATAATTTTTGCTTCTACTGAAAGCAATTTGCATCTATCTAGATTAGTCTAAATTTCATTGACGGAGTGAAGCTGTTGCAGACAGGAATATGTTACAAACTCATAGATAGTGAGATCAATGAATCATATACAGTATTCGTTGATGATACAACTTGTAGAAGATTAGTCCTTATTTCAGAAAAAGAAAGCAGCTGTTTATGACAAGAGTAGGTTTGAGTGATTGGTAGTGAGAAGGAATCATATATCCCATGATAAATAAGTGAAAAAGTAAAAAATTAACTAAGAACCCAGTGTAGGAAAACAGCTGGTAGCTGACAGAGTATGTAAGACTAATCTCCACTAATTATCTCCGTGATTGTACTAAATAATGATTTATTATTCAATTGTGGAATAATTTAATTTACACATTATAGTACAGAGAAAAGAAATCATCTGTTTTCAAATTCCTATGTAAACTATATTGTGGTTAAAAAATTATTTTAAATAGTCAAGTTAAATAAATAATATTTTAGTAATTCATAATATGTTTTGATTATTTTTTATTACCAAAAAAGCGCTTTAATTTCCTGCCAGTCAGTGGAACTTGCTATTTTTCAGTCGGTGTCATTTCAATCAAGTAACGTTTGGTTTTTTTATTGTGCAAGTATTCTATATAGGGGGTACTTTATAAAATATAAAAGAGTATGACATTTTTTCAGAAATAGTTGAAAATACGAGAATTCATATTCATTTATATAATCCGCTCGTTGATAAAAGTACTAGGCTTAAACTAAACTACTATTAATCCCTGAGCGAGCTTATATGAAAAGGATAACAAGATATATACCAATACAAGTTTGACGTCAAATCTATTGAAATAACCAAGTTCAGGTTGAAGTAAAACTAATATGTATCTGTTTCTCATGATATATTCAAGAAGAAGACTTCTTTAAATTCCGTCCTGACTGTAAAATAATAGCAGGTTAGTTCATTGTTTGCGGCTGCTAAGATTATCTTTATTCCATAATTAAAAGGATATTGTATTTGCTATCGCATAGCAAACAAACTATGTATTATTTGAATTTATTTTCGTCGATTAATGTACGAATATACAAAAGAAATAGTTACACACCTTCAGTTTATTACATTTTTATTTTAGTGACTGGGAGACACCCTCGGCTTCGCACAAGGCAATTTTCTGTTTGAAAAACTGGACAATATATCTATTTATTCTTTTTTATATGACATAATAAACAGTCCTAGAGATAATCGATAGTCGCCTCATAGCTATTCAAATCTCCTGGTCCCAATTTAGATTTTAAGTTTTAAAGAACAAAGGTTTCGGATCCTGAATTCGTAAAGTGAAACAGTTATTTATAAGATTCAGTATTTCCCTCCCACATTCCAAGATAATTTTTATTGAAGTTCCTCGATGGCTTTCAGTAACAATAAGAGTTAGCCTTTTTATCCCAATGACGAAAGTGTATCGTACAACTAAAACGTTGCTGCGGTCTATATGGTCTGTTTTGGTTGCCTTAAATTCACCTCCGGTCTTATCTATTTACAGTCCCACAATTGATTTTATCCTGTTGCCACTAACCAAAACAATGAGGCCTCCATATGTTGGTTTCAGGGAAAATCTAACTTAGGTTAAGTTTTGATGAATAAGTGATTTTGATATTTTTAACCGATCACTAAATATGTATTAGGGGTATATGCTTCAAGTATTAGGGCAATGTTATCTCCATGTTGCTTCTCAACAACTACAGTAAAAAGGCCACACACAATGTTAAAGGAACTAAACCAATTATATTACGTTATTTTGCAAACGTTCACAGCTTTATACAATAAGGTAGTTGTTATAACAGCGTAATAAATAGCATTTCTATTGTATTAGAATGGATTATTGATCATTGGCGCAATCTAAATTTAAAATTAAATAACTTCGTATTTTGCAATCTGCATTTCACTACTGATTAAGGACTTTACAATAATTCAATATTTACTAAAATTTCAATGTAAACACATGTATCTGCCTCACTCTGCCATCATCTATTAACTTCAGCTGAAAGTATTAACAGCTGTTAAGTTTCAGTTAAATATTATATTACTTGTCATAGCGCAATCTGCCGGATCCAAATGTAAAACAAACTAATTTTTTCAATGTTGAATTCGACTTTAGTTGGTGTAAATGAATGTGTTTATGGGTGGTAAAAAGCACTCTAAGTGATAATTAGACCAAAAGCTATAACCTGGTTCCAAATTTCAACACAACTCCGTATAGCAATTTCAGCGTGATTCGAGGACAAACATCCAAACACTCCAAATAACCAAACATTCAAACTTTCGCATTTATAATATTAGTGGGATTTCCTACGCAAACATAAAAGATATTTTTATATAATCTTAGAAAACTAAAATGAAAGTTTAGACTGAGATCTCATATTGAAATCTACTACACCGAATCTAAATCCAAATTTCTATGTTCTCTGGTATATTTATGTTTTTTTTTTTAATATTTATTTCTTTTTAGGTCTGAACTTGTTATTTCAAAAGATTTAATTTTAAAGGGCGAATAATTTTTATTTTCATAGCACGAAATAGGATAATGCGCTAGAGACCTATTGATTTCCCCAAGTTTTGGGAAATAGTTAGTACAATTAATTATGATAAACTTCAACAGTTTTAATTAAATTTATAACATCGAATAAAAGCAGGATCTGAGATAAATAAGTAGTTTCACAGTTTTTTTAATCACTTTCCTCAGTTCTTTAGGTTTCGTTTGTATGAAAGGAATTCTTGTAATACCTGAATTTACGTTAGGTATCATTACCTACCAATAGTTCCTCGGTAGTAAATTTGCTTAAGAAATGGTAAAAGATAACACCTTAAGATATATTTAAATCATTATGAAATTAACTTTAACTTAAGAAAATATGAAGCACCATTTTGCAATTATTACCTTTGTTTTCATATTTATGTATTTGTCATTAAGATCTAGTAAACTAAGCTGCACGACCGCACAAAAACACTCCGTCCTGTATTAGCTATCTATTAGTTAATGATAGTCTACTAGTTTAGGCAGTTACTCTTTAGGAATCTATGGCTTTGTATTTGGTTTGAAGCCATTCTTTATGAAGAAAATTTTGTCATTACTATTAATACCAATACGCCTTGTAATCATACTCACATCCTCTTGACTGCTCAGTACAGTCCATTATTTTAAAACGGAATATAGTTTTTTGTTATATTTAGTACAAAATGGGTCAACCCAGACTACTTTAGTTACACTTTTATTGTGAAACGATTTAGTATAACCTAATTTAATATTTTCTTGATTGTAATACTAATTGAGAGTATTGAATGGAAAGAAATGTTATAGTAGTTGAATCAAACATGTTTTCTGAGATGAATGTTCTTTGAGGTACCCCAAAATTCGTGTGTGTACATTTTCAATAATATACGTTTGAATAACTTTTAATTCAAAAAGTAATCGATATATGGATCAATCACGTAACCAATGTTGATATGATTAATTAAATTAATGATTCTGTATACGGGATGCCCATAAAATACTATATAAAAGTTTATTATTTGTCAGATCAGAATACATCAGAAGTATCATACAAATTATATATTTATATAGATTAGTTTACACTATTTCGATCTGTTTCTGGCCAAAAATTTTTAAATTTTATCCTATAATTATATAAAGCTATTCAAACTTTTCAAAGTTATCTAAATAATTTATAAAAAAATTAAGTTTATGAATAATTTTTAAGTTAAAAAAAATTGTTGTTACAACAAATTATAAAAATAGTGAAATATTAAGTAGATTCAGATGAAATTTGATTACCAAATTTATTTATTCATGACAATAATAATACTAAAGTAATAATGATTATTGTGAGAGGCAAGCCTCGTTTAAATTACACAATCGACTTTTTTTAATTAGTAAACATTTAACATAACAGTTAAGGGAGATTTGATAAGAAGTAAATAATTCTCCAACGCATGACAAGTGAAATTGTGCCAGTAAGTTCTGTTAGTTACATTCCACAAATTACCAAGGTATGTGCTATATGTTGGATTTAAAATATCCAGGCAATAATAAATGTTATAAAACCGACGATATAAATTATATCAAAGTGTTGGTTTTTTACGTAAAACACTTTATTTTTTATTTCAATTAGCGACTTATTTTACTGTAACAAATCATTATCATTAATAACGTGAGAATTGCACAGCTGAATTTAAGTTTTTAATTTTTAGTCTAATAATTGCACAACTCACACATATCTTACTCCGAAATGGTGGTATAGTTTACACCAAAATATACTATGTTATATGAACTCAAAAATTCACGGAAGTATTTTTAAAAATACATTTTTAACTCTTGATTTTATAATAAAAGTTTTTGTGCAATAGTTCATGATTTGGTAAATATTAATTTTTTTTGTTAGTATATAGCTGAATACGTGATAGAGAGTCTGATCGGAATGAACATTCTGAAATAAATAAAAAAAAGAATGGTACTGCAAATTACGCTTTATTTTTATTTTCGACGATTTGTTTTATAAATATCCGTAAAATAGAACATTTCATATTATTTGCACATTTTTAAGACGTCTATAAATATTTTAGTAATAAAAGGGGTATACATTAAGAGACACATATAAAAAAATATTTTAAAATGGCATTATTTCATTGAGAGAGTCTTAGAATTATTTCTCAAACGAAAGGGTGGAATTATTTTTGTTATTTCAAGTCGTATAACCTAGAAATAACTTATGAAACAACATTATTTCCTGAGGAAGATACAGGATACTGTCTATAATTTAATTAGTGTTTGTTTCATATTTCTGACTAGTTTCTCTATAAACTGTAGACATTACGACGTCGGCTATGAGTGATACATTAATATGAATATGACTTTGAATGTACAACTATGAATATAACTATAACATACACTACCTAATGACCACAGCGTCCGGTGTTATATGACCTGTGATAACCGATTAAACACAGATTTATGCTATCTCGTTGTTGGTAACTGTAACGAGAAACGGTTACTGTGGGAAACAGAATTGTTTTCCGGACATTTATCATCATTAGTTAAAAAAAAACTAACACTTTGTTTCGAGAACTGCAGTCTGATCTCTTCCTCACACAGCTACACAGCTATATACATACTTAGTTACATAAACAAATAGCTTGTAATGAAGGAAATATAATAAATTATCGTTATTTATATTGGGTCTTGTGTTTAGTGTGCTTTTGTTAATTAAATTAAATTTAGCATTAATCAACTACTTAGTAATAATTTTACATTTAAATGCTCCTATAAGATGGATGTTATGATCCGGGCTGTCACTGGTTCCTCAATTACCACTCAATTACTGTAATGACCTAGCCTACCAAGCAACCTGGCTGGTGTGAGTCTAACGTTTCTCCGTCACACGTCGGCCGCCACAAAATGGACAACAATGTTCATAAATGAATAATTTAAGATGCAAGCATTATCTTTTTATATCACCTCAAACAAAGTTTATATTAATTTACATTTTTTTTAATATACACAAGCATATAAAAAGAATAAATTAAAACAAATGTTAATGGTATTTAAGTTATACCAAACCATTTGGTATTAAATAGGTTAGTGAATTTAAGAATAACTGCATAAGTAATACATGTGTTTTAGTAATCAACTGTTTTACATTGTTTTTATCTGCTTTCCGATGGTAACATGGTGATAACATGAGTTTTGGCTTTGGATGGTAAACAGATGTCAACTCTCTTAAAAGATTTGCCTTGCAATCGTGTGTGAGCGGCAGAGGCACTTCATTTCGTTCCGCGTATTATACACTCTGTAGCCACATGTAACCACGTGCACTGTTTGATATATAAATTATCACTCTGTTAAATGATACCTGGTCTGCTACATATTTGTGAACCCTATTCTCCACCTATTAAATAAACAGATATTCTGACCGTTACGATCACTGGCAATGTTCGGTAATCTTTATTTCCAAGCATAATTGGCAAAGGATGTCACCTTGAAATGTTAATGCAAAATATCAGTTGAAAGTATGTGTTATTTTATATAGGTATACAGGATGTTTACAAAAGGGAATCAGAAACTTCTATGGCTGATCCTCATCATTCCAAACCAATACTTTCCTATAAATATTGTTTGAGAAATTTTTATTTTAGGCACTAACCGCCATTTTATATGAAAATAACTTAAAATCTCTAGAAATAGTAACAATTAAATATAAACAAATGTTATCACTTAGGTTTTTTATAGATAAAAGGGCATTTTAGTTAGGCACCCTTTTATTAATATTAAAGCAAATAACACCATTATATTTTCAAGTTTCGTCTTATTTATTAATACCTATGCATAAGACATGTTTCACGAACATCAGCCACAGCAGTTTGTGACAAACTTTTGTGAACACTTTTTAAATATCTGGAAAAATTTCATACTAGTTTAGGTTCCTTTCAAAATCAAAAATTCCTCATACACGATGATCGATGTATGGTACAAAACATTTTATAAAGTATTTATGGCTCTAACTATTTTGTCGAATTCTCATTTTATAGAATAAGGACAATTTCGTCGTGTAACATTTTCCACTTCACACAAAATGAATTTAAAATCTACCCTCATTTTGAAACATTACGTAACAACTCTCCTTTTTCTGGGAATTGGAGAAGATTTTCCATGTAACACTTTTATGTCACACCTAATTCATCTATATTCATCCTCAATTTAAAAAGGTCTTACAAGTTAGAAATGTGTTATCATTCTCTTTCAGAACATTTACCTTTAGAGGAACACTTAACCTCTCTTGGGTTCTCTACCTCTTTTGCTGGTAAGTTTTAGAACTTACCAGCAAAAACATTTCTTGATCAGATCAACACTAACTATCTATCTAACCCCTAAAAGATTTGTTTTTCACCAAAATGTTTTAATTATCCTAAAAGCTACTCCGATATGAAGTGTTTTAGAACTAAATTGTTAGACAAAAAGTAATATCGACTGATAGATTGTGTGCTATGTGTCCCCAAATCAACACACGTTGTGTGTTTGTTGACTACCGTGAAAGGGTCAACACGATATAATCCAGCTCGAGGGTTTAACGCGGTCTTCGGTAGGCCACATTTATCAAACTCCTAATCCTATTTGCCGGAGGTTGATCAATGTCAATTGTCTTCTCTCCGTCACTAACATTTACACTCAATTTAAATTTTCCAAAGCGTCAATTTATTGTGGTTATATAAGAGTATATTATAACCGTATACTCGTAGTATATTATAACTGCGATACACAGGACTGCTAGCAGTATAGTTGTAACTCTTAGATAACATAACAGTAAGGTAATATTATAGTAACAAAACTGGTTTCAAATATTTACACAAAAATATTCACTTAATTTAGAATAATTTCAGCGGAATTAAACAATTAAAGAGTATCTATTTGTATTCGTTTCTGGTGTCCTTTTTGACCGATTTTAGCTAGACGGAGAATTGAAGGTTAAACTAAATATACCAAGTTTTTTTACTCAATATACAATGAGTTATTAATTACTATATTAATGACTATTGTTATAATCAATCATGGAGGTATCGTTGACCAAGTATTTAAAACGCTACTTTACAGTCACAAAGGGATTTTTACATCAGAAAGGTGAGGTAAGAATTTAATGACCTTTCTTTACAGTTAATATACTTTTTATATTTCATAAAGAAGTTTCCTAATTTTATTCAAAAAAGGGAGCAATATTAAATTGAGAATTATCATACATCTGACCAACAAATAAGTATTTGCTTTGCTTTATGACTCTTCTTCATATTTTCCCAAAAATAGTGTTGTGTTCGCTATGCTTAAAAATATTTCTTATAGTTTTTGTAAGTTTTAAATTATAGTGATTTATACTTTATGAATTAAATGCTATTAATTCTATTTAAAATATACTTAAACAATCTGCGTTATTTAAAAAAAAGAAGGTTCTCCCTCTTTTGTAATAACTATAACACTTTGTAATACAAACTGAGACTTAGTAAACTTGTAACACAACTGTATATTTTTCAAATAAATCTTATTCTACGCTGTTTGTAGACTTCAAAGCAAGTACAGCTAAACACCCGGACAACCAGTGTGAACAAACTTTAGTAGTTAACTCGGACAGTGGTTACAAGTTTGATTCACGTCAGAATTTTACAGCGTAGTTGTCACTTTAATGTTCCCAACGGAATCTTACACTACTACTCCTGAGTTTTCTAGAGGTCTCTAAAAAAATTCGAGATTACATATATATACACATACACAAATATATAACATTTTCATATTTTATATGGTGTTTAAATTTTTTACAAATACATGTAGGACTTTATTATTTTAGGTAAAAATATTATGAACAGACTTCTTCCTCTTGTCCTTGATCTTTTCTCTAGGATTTATTTTATATTTTAAAGAGAGTGACTATGCATTAGGCGAAGAGATGAAATATGGATAACATTAGAAGTGGCATTTGATTCAAAAACAGAGAAGATGTATAGATACATTGTAAATTGATAATAGAGATAGCCCTGAATCTGGTAAATATTTATTTGCTGCCACTTTAAATTCTCACCTTCAAGAGAAATGTTTAGACTTCCAAATCTTTTCTAAAGTTTATTGTCAGATCTCCTCCCGACATGCAATATCCGCCGAACAACAATTCAGTTTTGGCATAGCAAGGTATTTGGCTGATTTCGAAGCAGTAATATCCAGTTTTATAACACTAACACAATATGTAGGGACCTCATTCTCGTGTTCCTTTTTTCTATCCAGGACAAGTTTTACTGTCAGTGTGTTTTTAACGACCTTCACTTATCGAACATCTACTATTGCGTATGGGTGTTCGTGTTCAGTAACTACGATATAAGGTCTTATCTTACATATCAAAGTCATATTTTATATCTCAAACTACTAGCCAGAGAAAAAGGGTAAATATTAGGTCTCTCCTTCAATATTTAATGTAGATTAAGTTAACTTTGAGATGCAATCGTGACACAGTTAAATGAAATATATTCATATTATTCAATATAATGTATACTATTAAATTGAATATAAAACCATGGTATTGATTGAGTTTGAACTCTTCTCATTGCACTTAGACCTAAAAGGACCTTTGTGCTTGCTTCAGTAGTAACTACATATTTAGAAGGGCTGGTGGGAGGAACCGCCTACTTTCCAGATTCCATGAGGAGATATTGCGAGCTGTACCTGGTCATGTCACCGTTAAAAAGGAACACCAGCTCTGTACCAGCCTTCACAAGTCAATGCAGGCAGAGGACAGCATTCCTTTGTGCCCAGGCTAAGAATAGCCTTTAACATTTAGGAAGCTGCTCCAACTCCATCGGTAATCCTTCATAGCAGACTAGACCTATTATTGATCCACCCTTCCACCCCAATGTCTCTTTTGTGGTTGGTGATGTTCCGCTTCTGTAAATCTATAGGGTTGCCCAGATCTACGAGGCACATAGTTTTTTTCAGTACCCCGATATGGTTCTTCTAAAAAAACCAGTCTTAAGTAAAATATGGTGGGGAATAAGAATACAGAAAGGAAATTGTGATGACAAAATGTTAATAATAATTTTTCATTTACTACTATACAGAATTTAATTGGTTTTTTCTTTTAAAATTATCTCAATACTTGCTGTATTAAAGGGATTTTCTATGGTTTTGAAGCAAAAACGAAAATTAAGGACAACTATTTTCCTTACATAGTTTTCATCACCGTGCATATCTTAAACTGCAATATTTTAAAATGTTTAAGTCCAAGTAACAATAGAAGATTGTTAATACAACTGAAGTCATTATTTTATTTAAAATGCGTAAATAGAGGATAAAATATGCCAAGATCGCAAAAGACTTCCGTCTATTATAAATTTTAAAAATCTACGCTGTTGAGAATAATATATGTGAGTTATAAATCATATGTAAATAATTAAAAAAATTATTGGTTAGGTTGAATGAGAAATTTCCCATACTCTCTGCATGATGGGAGTGGTTTTAATTGCGTCTCCATACCTGTCAACCTAGGAATACTACGTTGACTGAAAAGGAGATGCACACCTATATTCATGAGCGGAATGAGAAATGTATCGTTGTTAATGTTAATAGTCTAAAATTCAACTGGGCTTTAAGTAGCTGAGCTACATGATTATTTTAGATACCTTCCATTAATAGCTAAGAAATAAATTTACACGATATAATTATTAAAATTCCCCTTAAAATATTCAATAAATTGCATCATCGTTCTAAAACATCCAACCTTTATAATTATAAAGCAACAAACTAAAAACAGGAAAAGATAGCTACATCGAAAATTGTATGGTGAGAAGTTTACACAGATACCTTATTTACCACAAGAAACCGACCTAGCCACTTTGTTGTTAAATGTACTGCCCACCAAACAGAAACAAGAATTTTGGGTAATTCATTAAAATTTCTTATTATTTTAATACGCTAGTTTTTCTGTCTTTGCCGTTTTTTTTAATCTTTCCGTGTACATATAATACAGAGTTTAAGACCGCCATCGAACTAAACGTCTAAGTTGTAGAATATAAAACTATTAATTTACCAGAATCAAAAGTGACGGTATGCTGTTTTTATAAAATATCTGATGGGTTAATAACTATAACAATTTTCATACGCGTTACTGCAAAATCTAAAAATAGCGTTAATTGTACTAAGTGAAACTTAAGTGAAATTGTATTAGGTGATTATAACTTGTGTTGGATTCAATTTTGTTTAATAAATAACTAAAGATATTTTTTGAGTTACGTATGACACGAAAATCACTAATATTTATAGTATTATTAGTATTGAAGCACAGTGAATGTTTCTTAAACTATATATTGATTGATGATGGGTGGACGAGTAGAAGTTCAGTCAGACTTCAGTTAAGAAAAGAAACTGTTACTGACAAGATTACGTTTAACTGACTGATAGTGAGACTAATGTTGTTTCAACTGTATATTAGTTGATGATAAGTGAAGTATTAGAACATTACTAAGATTCTAGTGAAGCATTAAAGCTGTTTCTGACAAGCGTAGGTTTCATTGATTGATAGTAAGATTAATGCTCCTTGAACTGTATATTGGTTGATAAAAGACTTATAGAAGTTAGTCGGATTCCCAAAATAAGTATGAAGCCGTTACTGACAGGAGTAGGTTAGAAGATTAAGAATAAGTTATTGGAAGTGATGATAGATGAGATATAAATTGTGTCAATGCATTTTATTCAAACTATTTTTAGGTTTTCCTTTATTTGAAATATTTAAACGTTATCATTTTAAAAGAATAAAAGAAGATTTATATAATCGCATGATTTCTAAGAGTTACCACTTTCAATTCACTTGACCTAACATCCTAACGTTCCTTGTGTAATAAAAGGCCACTCTTCTTTAGTGTTATACTAGTGAAGAGTTCATGAGTTATGATGCTCCATTATTCCACTTTATTATTAGTTTCACTAAATATTTATCGCGCTCAGTTCTGCGTTGATGGATTCCGTTGCAAAAGGTAAATGATTAGTTAAGATTATTAGTATAATTAAAGTAAGAATTGTTATGAAAATTAAGAAACAGTGTCTAAATTCAAGAATATTTGGGGTTTATTCAATATGTTATTTATTATCTTATGATTATTTTCCTCCATCGGAATTCAGTAATTATTACCAATGATGTTTCCGAGCAAAGTAACAGTATGATTTTCCTTAAGTAACAGTGTCCAAGGGCTAAGGTAAATCGGTCCTTGAGTATTGCTCTGCATCGAAATGTAGTTCCATCGTCAGTTTAACATTTTATATAGATTATTGAAACTTTTGAAAGAGGCCTTTTGGAATGAAATATTTAATCTTTATGCAACATTAACATTGAATCAACACTTCCATTATTGCAAAGTTACGTGTACAAAAGACGGTTGCTCCTAGATCTCCGGTGCTTAGAGATCTTGTCTAAAACTTACTCAAGGACTCAATAGTGCACCTGATGAGACAATGAAAATACCTCTCCACCTAGATTACGATATATGTTTTAGTCTAGTTGTTTCTGACGTATGAACGGTATAAAGAATCCTTTTTGAAATTCCGCCATGTTAACTTTTTTTTATTGCAGCATCTGGTATCTGACGCTGTCTCAGACTTTCCTCCTGAACATTGCATTTCCTGCTTTCAGGAATTTCTAAGAGTGTTTGAAAGTTTAAAATGTTGCCTGTAGTGCGCGGATACAGATATTTTTGATAATATTATGTATACGCAATGCCTTTCAAACGTTTTTTACATGTGAAATTAAAATATGTCTGTTTTCCTTTTGCTGCTTTACCTTTGTAAAGTATATGTGAAAAATTTACTAAGTAGTAATCGTAAAGAGAGAAGAATAAGGTAATAGGAAATGTGACCTTAGTACGTTACATATATGGGAGCAGGTGACAGTAACGGTAAAGTTTGTCGCTAATGAGTCGATGGGTAAGAAGTTCTCTGCAGCTCATGTTACGAGAACGCGGTCTTTACCTGCTGAAGTCTTTCCTGTATAAACATTTCGCTTTTTAGTCTCAAAATCCACATTTTTAAAAGAGTAAAAATCGTATAAGCATTGTATTAAATGTGATCATATCGATAGTTTAGTTAATAGAGTATCGCCCTAGAGGGAGTGAGTTTGCGGAAGAAGGGGCTCAAATAGATCAGAATCTACATTACGCCCAGTACCCTCAGTGACAAAGAACGTCTGCGAGGGAAAAGATTAAAACGATATTTTACATCATTTCGACATCAAAGATAACTATGAGTATGTGAAGTGGCAGTCTCATCAGGTGTAAATGGAGTACACGACGAGGTTCTGACACAATCTCTAAGCGCGGGCGAGCATCAGAGTTTTCTTACATCGGAAGAATTCAGTAATCACAACCTTCAGTACACCAGGAAACGCATCTTCTGGGAACCGGGATATTTCAGGGTATAGTACCTGACAGAATACGTAACATGCCAAAGGCCACAACCAGCCAGGGACTGAGATATTCTAAAGTTACGGAGCTGGCACAGGATGATTGCTTCTAGAGTTCGGCAGATGTTCTAGACCGGTATATGCCTTAGGGCGGAATATTCTAAACGTCCGTGTTTAGACCGGCCATTTCGCCGGTCACTGTCAGAGAGGCTGTACACTGTTAGAGAGGGAGATATGTCAGGAGTCCCTCTAAAGTCGGGTACTGCCAGACCTCACACACTTCTAGGGTCTGGGACTTATCAGAGGATGGGTGAATAGGGAACACAGGAATATCCAGCGTCGGATATCCAGTGACAGTAACGAGCTTGAGGACGGGTTATCTACCAGTGGGCCTCTTACTTCCAGAGATCACAATCTTATACTGGTACTGTGGGTAAATGAACATCAGTATCTGTGCGTAGTATAATTATCTAACATACTCGTATACTTACGATAGCTAATTAACTAATATATTAGTATAGTTAATAAAATAAAATATTATTGTTTTATAAGGATGTTTTTTCTGCTCTTTTTGCTTTATAATCTCTCGAACTAAACTTTTTTTATAGAAAACGGTCCAAAATTATTCGCAAAGATGTGATGATCTGCCCCGGAATAGAACTCGAAACCTCTCGGCTAGAGAATCGTAGCTTTTCCTATAGAAGGTGTGACGTAAAAACACTCATAGGGAATGGATTTCAATGTGTTAATGTATTATGCCCAGTAGAATTGAAAGTCAATATTGCTTGATTGACAGGTATACAATTTCACTTGAAGAACATATATTAATATTTAAGTGATAGATTGCAATGCCACAAAATACGACCACGCATTGATTTGTTTGTCTTGTCAGTTACTACTTCATTTTGTTCAGAATACTATTGTGTTTTATTTGTGAATGAGTTATTTGGCTTCGTAAACAAATGAGAATAAAATCTTTCGATAAAGAGTTCATTATAGTCATTGTAGCCTTTATACTGCACCAGTGAATTTCTTTTGATTTAAAGTGTAAATATTGTATGAAATCTTAGGTTAAAGATGGCTATCAAAATCGTAATTTTCATTTTAGAAACGTTTGGGATATTACCTTTTGGTTATGAGAAAAACAACAGTAGAAGAATAATAACTCGATGCAGCATAGGGCACGCATTTTCTAAGACAATGCAAATTTTCTTGTTGGTCATGTTATATTATAAGCTGTATTTCATTACCAAATTGATTAATCGGTTTTTAGTGACAGTGTATGCTGTAAAAGTTGTTACCTTAAGTCTTACTGTAATATTCTGCGTAATACAAACAAAAAAAGTTGTCATCTGCTTACAGAAAACTTTAGATGTATTAGAAAATAATATAAAAAAATCTGGCTTCAAATTCACATATATTTTGATGATTTTTGACATTACGTACAATATTATAAAAACTTCTACAATCACTTTCGTGAACTTCGAAAGCACAAATAACAATTTGTTATTCGTTCCCTGGATGTTCTTTGTGCTTGATTTCACTTTGATGTCATTAAACTGGTGCATAATAACTGTCTTTGTCGTGGTTAAAGAATCATACGCTGACATAAACAAACAGATATCACGAGCTGCCTTGGACAGGAGCAACTCCACGACCATATCACTAGGAGACGTGAAGAGACTAGTGAAGAATTACTGGAGTACTGGAGAACTTTTTTATACTTCGACTTCCACGTTTGGTCCTTACATCTTGTTCTTTGTCTGGAACACATTTTTTGAACTTTTATTCCGTGCTTACTATATAATCATTACTAATAAGATCCATAGGGTCTTGTTAAATAGTATCATCGTAGTGAAGCTTTTAGTAGATGCTGCGTCAATAATTTGTACGTGTGAAGCTATTGTTGTCGAAAGAGCGAAAACACTAGGGTTGTTATACAAACTGAATAGAAGAAAATCTACCGTTGTGAATCACGCAACAATCATAATAATTAAACAGTTTCAAAAAGAGATCATTATCAGAAGTAAAAGTGTCTATGCCTGTGGTATTTTTCGTTTAGACAACACACTATTCTACCACATAATACTCCAAGTTTTTAACTATTTCAATGTTCTTTTGCAAATGAAGGCTTTTAAATAGTTTGGATTTATATAATTTAATAAAAAGTACATGTTTCAACATTTCAATTATTTAAAGTTACTTATACCATGAATATTACTTTCGAAACAGTCTATACTAATTAGTTGACTTAATATCACAGGATTTGTTTATCTTACTTTTTGTACATGACGCAGATATGCTAGGAAGGAATTGATTTAATGCGATTGTTGAGTGTACCTCCATTTAACCTTAAGTTTAGTGCAGAGTCTATATCTAATACTGTCGTAGATTTTACTCCTGGAATCTGGAGTCTACGTCTGTCTGGAGTAATCGAAAGAAAGACAATGGTGAATGACAAATATCTAAAACCTAACTATTTGCAGCGTTATAACACAGAAACGACAAGACTACAAACAATCTGTCGGTTTTACCCAGCAGCCATCCAGTCTAATCCAGATGAAGAGGTATTCTATTTGTGTAGCAGATGAGGCAACGAGACACATGTAAAAAATGATTGGTCTAATAAAATATTAAAGAGCTGTAAATATTTGTTTTATTAAAGTTTTTTTTGTTTTTTTTTTCATGAGTAAAATAATTTTGCCTAAATATTCGTTCTGTGGATCATTATACACTTGGGTTTGTCTTATAATCTTAACCACAGTAAAATTATGATTTTTATCGAGTCAAGCTTGTTAAGATTATGAAACTATTTCTACTGCTTACCCTGACGATCTGTTTTTAATTATGCTTTCTGAACAATTACCATGGTAGCGTTAATGTATAAAAAGCTCAGAGCCGATTTTCGAGTGATCAAAGATGTCGGACTTTGGATCTGAGCTAGAGATAGCGTAGGATAAATTCCTGTCTGTGACGAAAGTACTTTTATCAGTACCCTCGACCTTGTACTATATTGACTCTCCCTCTTGTTCTGTTTGATAAGATCCTCAGTGCCCAGTGGCGTAGGAGAAAATCATAATAATGCTCAGTCGAGGATCGGTATTTTATTTTTTATTCATAACATAGTTACGCTTGATTATACATAATATAACTTGATCTGGACATTACGGACATTGGATGCCTCAGACCATTTTCCAAGTGTTTTATTCTTAAATATAATTAGTGATCTACTATATATTTTTATATAACATAAATTTGGTTTATTACTTTACTTTAACCACTTTTTATTACAAGATCAACATAAAAAACGTTTTAGGTAGGGTCATGAAGAATTATTTTCATCTGTATATCTCTGCTGTGGTTATAGTGGAGTTGAAGGAGGTGTTCTCGTTATACTTTTCTCAAATAGTGCTCTCTTTTCAGGTATTCTTATCATGGCAGCCCACCCCCATTTTCGTTTTGTGAAAACTTTATTCATTGACATTTCTAACAGTCCACTATTTCAGGTTCATAGCAATTCCTTATAGCAAATTCATTTGAAATAATTTGGTTTGAAATTTAGAAAATAACCTTGCGGTATTTCATTTTAGGTTTAATTTTAGGTTTTAGGTATTTGGCTGTTTCGTTTTAGTTAAGAATATCCTAAATAAAGTCTAGAGTTATTTATATTCTTTACACTAATTTTATGTTCCCCAAAATGTAATTAATTTGATCTGGGAAGATTTAGTAACATAATATTTGTTTTAGCACAGAAATACCTATTATAAGAAAACAATTTTATGTATAAATATTACCAATTATATAAAAACTTGTATGTAAGGTTCATGGAAATAAGTTTCCCATAACTTTAAATGACTCTTTATTTGCTGGTTTACTATAGTGGAAGTAAATAATTGTGTTCCTAGATACTTCATGGTCTACAATTCTACCAAACACTTTTTTCAAATTTGGTGTAGAGATCGACCTCTAATATAAACTGACACTGATCAAACTTGTTACACAACCGTATAACATTCATCCAATAAATCATTTGCTTAACAAAGTGGAGTGTTGGAGGTTCTAACACGTACAACACATCAGAGACAACACATTATAGTCATAAACTTTAATAGTCAACTAGAAAAATATCTTCAACTTCGGTCTCTGTCTAGTTTGGAAAGGATCAGTGTAACTTTGATTTTCACATATGAAACATTTTTTCCTGCTTCCTTGTTGACATCAGCAGCTGTGTGTAAATTTAAAATAAGGTCTTATTAATATCTGATTAAAAATGTCATTTTAAACTGCAGTCACTTTTCCAGTGTTCAAAAGTTCAAAAATCAAAAGGACACAAATTTGTATTTATGAAATCATGTAAAACTTACAATTCGCAAAAATTTAATCAACCAATCAGGTGAGTCAATTAAAACAAAGAACAAACAAATAAAACTTAAGAATTTTGAATTAAAAATACATACAATGTTTTATTTTAAATCTTAAGTAAAGAGTCACAATGTGGTTAAATTACTGTTATATTCAGATAAATTTTATATATGCTTACTTATAAATAATTTCGTTTTCTCAAAATATTTTTTATGAATACCAACGTCTATATGACAACACTGTTAATTATATAACGTTTGCTCAAGAAAGGCTAAAAGCAAATTATATTCATCTTGATTGATAAAACTAAAAAACAAGTAAATACTTTTGCAAAATATAAAATTAAATTATCCAAAAGTTAGCTTTACTAAAGGTATCTCAAAAGTAAACGGCAATTCATTAGAAATGAAAAATAGCCTGTAAATTAAACAATCTACTATTATAACTGAAAATACTTGAAAACATTCTTTTCTTAAAAATTTAATATGTTAACAGCACGTTCTTATTAAGGAACATTCTTGTGCCTATCAATAATATTCAAGACTAAATTATAATTTCCAATATTCTGATTAAAAATAATAAATAAGTGTCCAAATACTGTAGTAAAGTACGTAATACTAATACAGGGATTAAATTCTAGTTTAAAAATCATGAAATAATGAAATAATGAGTTTATTCCTCCACAAAAATACAGTTTAACAACAATCTACATTCTAGGAATATACACTGCCACTTCATCCAGTAGTGTCATTTCTCTCATATAAACATTAAATGCATATCTTAAATATAATTTAAACATAAAAATATCTTTTCTAGAAATCTTAAAGTATGGATAGATTTTTCAAAATTATTGTAGATTTCATCCTTTATATCTTTTTACTCCAATATTGTAAATGTGTCTAATGTTTTAGACACAAAAAATATCATTCTATTAACCAAGAATTCGCCTAAAACAAAATCGAGACGTTTGTAAGATTTTCAATACATAAAAGTTAATTTCATGGGAAAATGAATTTTATTTTTGGGTTTTTTTGAGTTGCATCACTTCCTTATTTGTCCTGTGGAGCCTAGTTTTTCCTTAACATATTACATTATTGTAAAAGTTGGCATACAGTAAAATCATTTGTTAACTGTATTTTTTTTAACGTAGGGGGAATGCATTTGCGCACGGAGTGTGGGACTCCCTTGCGGACTACCCACTAAACCCCCTACGGGCCACGGAGGGCCCCGGCCGGAACCATTTAGGATGTCATCTTGCATGGTCCGTGTGTCTTATGTCCCATCCAGAACAAAAATACTTGTTTCGGAAGCTAGGGGTCAGCCAGGCATCCGTCTTCACGCTTCTAATGAAGGATCGCATGTACATGAGTGGTGACTGCATTCCATTCGTCCTTACTCTGCAGCACCAGCTCCATAATGGTGTCTGCCGAAACATCGCCAACTGTGGTGGCGAGCGTTCGCCTGGCCTCGGTGAAGCGCCCGCAAGCGAAGAAGGTGTGATGAACATCATCATCTTCCTCCGGGCAGTAAGCACACCGAGGCGACATGACTTTTCCCATCCTGTAGAGGTACTTCCTAAAGTTACCGTGCCCCATCAGGAACTAACACAGGTAGAAATCTATCTCTCCCCGTGGCCACGATATATCCAGGGTTGAAGCTCTCGAATGAGACGGAAGGTCCAGCGACCGTCCGATCCTTCCGTCCACCTCCGCTGCCAAAGCTGCAGAGTTTCCACCCTGGTAGCAGCCAAGGCATCCTATCTATCCCGCTCGGCAGCCTCCCGAAAGATGGTTTGTCTCTCGAGCCAGTAGATCAATAGGAATCACCCCAGCCACGACCACCACGGCCGAACCGGAAACGGTGCGATAGGCGCAGGCGACCTTAAGTGCCGCTCTTCTCTGTACCGATAACAGCCTTTGACTGTATCACCTTATCCTCATGACACCCGCCCAAACCTCTGTGCCATACAGAAGAACTGAGTTTACAGTAGACATGAGGAGGCGTCTCTTACTTGACCTAGGGCTTCCTACGTTAGCCATCAGCCTGCCGAGAGACATAACCACCTTAGAGGCTTTGTCGCACACTGCCTGAATGTGCTCTCAATACCGAAGACGGTAGTCGAGTAACACACCCAGATACTCGTCGCAGTCCTTGTCCGAACCTCGACACCCCCCACATTCATAGAGATCAGAGTGGGGATTCTCCGTCGAGTGAGCATACCGATTTCGGTCTTGGCGACCGCCAGCTCAAGTACGTGGCTCATCATCCAGGCATTGATCCGAATCATTATCTGATTAAGGCGTAACTGTGCCAAGTCCGGGGTCCTCGCCGTGATGACTGCAGCTACGTCATTGGCATAACCCACGAGGAAGGCGTCGTGGGGCATCTCGAGGCGAAGCAAACCATCGTATGAAACATTCCATAGGTCTGGGCCGAGAATAGACCCTTGAGCCGCACCGGCAGTGACCTCTTTCGTTCTCCCTCCGTCTTTGGTTTCATACAACAGCCGACGGTTCTTCAGGTAGTCCTGCACAACGACCAAGAGATAGTCAAGCACGCTGAAGTCCCGCTGCAACGCCTCTAGCATGTCCTCCCTCCGAGCAGAGTTAAACGCATTCTTTACGTCATGGGTGACCAACAGCACAATCGGCCGAGCTTGGCGACAAGCTGTTTCGGCTGGCTGGACAGCACTGACAACCTCTGTAATGGCGTTCAGAGTTGAGTGTCACTTTCGAAAGCCGTGCTGCCGGGGAGAGAGATCTCCGGCGGCTTCGATGGACGTCTGCAATCTGGGTTTCAGCAACATTTCATAGAGCTTCCCCGCGGTGTCAAGCATACACAGTGGCCTGTATGCCAACGGGAGTTCGGGTAACCTTTGCCTTTGCTGATCAACGCCAACCTAGCAACGTTCCAGCGCGACGGGAACCCACCCGCTACCAAACATGCATTAAACATATTCAGCAGCAAGAGCGGATAACTCGCTGCCACAACCTTCAAAACCTCAGCTGGAATGCCTTCACGTCCTGGAGCCTTCTTGTTGCGCATGGTAGACACCGCTGCTACAAGCTCCTGCTCCGTAAAAATGGGAACGTATGGAACCGGCCTCGCTACTCTCTCCTCCCGCCTAACAGGTTGACTTGGGAAGAAAGCTTCCACGATCGCCGAAATCATTCCAGCAGGCATTTCCGTGCTGTTAGCCCCCATTCCTCCGAGTTTTTTTCTCACAAGTCTGTATCCTCTTCCCCAAGGGTCCGAGTCCACCTCATGGCAGAGCTCACGCCAGCATCATTACATACATTGTTAACTGTATTGTAATTATTTACTTTCGTTTCATTAAATTATAGTTGCAAAATCTTCAATTTTAAATAAAAACAAAACATAGTTTTAGGCAATTAGATTCAATGAGTGGATTTGCACTTACGTACAAGCTTTATCAAACAGGAGAGTATTCCGATACTAAGTTGGATACTAACATACATTTATTTAAATATATACAATGAGTAAATAAATATATATATATATATATATATATATATATATATATAGTAATAATGAAATATAACGTTAATTTGAAATGAGAATGTTTTAATTTTAATTTTGGATTTGAAATGAATAAGTTATACATGCTTTTGAAAAAAATTTGTTCTCCATCATCATTCCATTTTATTATTGTACTCCCATAGGTGCAATTATTAGGCTAAGTTTAAAAATAAAACTTCTTTTTGTAAGATGCAGTTAACATTTATTTTCATTTCATATGAAAATTAGCCGTTAGATGACTTGATAGTTGAAACTGTATGATCTGAAACATGAAACGATTTACATGATAAAACATATTTACTTTTCGAAGGGGATTTAAATACTTACCATTTTTATATAGCTATTTGGGAGTGAAAGTAGTAGTCGTTGTATGGGGAATGACGAGTATATGAGGAAAATAAGTATGGGCGTGGTAATAGAAAAAGGGTTATCTGAAAAGTAGCATTAGAAAAACTTTGAATCAGTAAAATCACCCTGTCTATCAGTTGAAGACTAAGGAAAAGAAAGGTTACATAGACTTCCAATTGATTAGGACCCGACTGACATGTTTTTGCTATTTAGGATTACTCTCTACTAATTAACTACCAAAATGATTCATTAGTAATACTATATAGTTATAATGTGTATTGGTTTTTAATGTTTTTATCTCATCTACTTGTCCCCTTTTGAAATTTGGGGTTATTAATTATTTTCAAAATTTTGTGGGGAGGTGTGGGGAGGGAATGCTAATGCTCCCTCCACACGTTAGCTAAGCCACTGGAAAAGGTCAGTAACCTTGCATGTTCTGAACATTTTGACACTCCGGGAGCAGCATCTAGGTCCTTACAATATGAATTTCAGTGAAATATTTCCTCAACTCTTGCCTAATTGGGTAAAACTCTCCTATTACAATATTTTATGTATTACCACTAAATCTGACACGATAGCGTTTGATATGACCGGAATGGCTTCATACATATCCATTTATATAATTTTTAGTATGGCAGCATTCAAAATTAACTGTGAATTATGTGTTCTTCAGTATTTTAAAATGTGAGCTATTCAACTAATTTAGTATAAAAATTCATATACTTCAACTTATTATCTAAAACAGGAAAAAAGTACCTAGGATCTACATATTTGAAACTGTGATATTATGTAAAAATACTAACTAAATTGAAATTAGTCTTCAGGAACTCAATCTTTGATATGATGTTTGAAGATAAGAGTTACACATAGGGTCTATTCTCCTTTCAACAATGTCATAAAGAACATAAAAAGTATAATCGATATGCAATTCATGCTTATAAGTGTGTTCAATTTACCTACCTTTCACATACGTCAAAATACTATTAGTGTAATGTTTTAAGAAGTATTGATATACCCATACCAAGTATACTTAAATGCAAAACTTCATGGCATAAATTAACATATAAGAATATTTAGCCTACTTCGAATTTAGAAGTTTAAATCAGTGGAAGGTAAACTATGTAGCGAAGATTAATGAAAGTTCTGAACACAGCAAAGTAATTAAATGCGTTACACCAGATGAGTAACTTAACCCTCACACTTTGAGTGAGGCTTAAATTACACTTCATTCTTGTTAACTGTCAAAAGAAATTGCAGGGAGTTCTTGTAACGTTTTACTACATAAAATAAAATATTATTAGATTTATCATTCAATATAACATATAACTTATTTAAATCTCTGTAATACGATGAAAAAGCTTTAAAAAGTAGTAATTTTATAATAATGACAATTACTTTATATTTGAAGTAGAACAAAACTGAAATTAGAAATCAGATTATTAAGTTTTGAGCGACTCACTTTAATTAAACCGGGGACCTAAACTACGAGACTCTTTGATGTAATGTTTATCGCGCACTAGGAAAGATGCAAGTCTTGTGGTGAAACATTTAATTCATTACAGTTTTCTTGTCTCCGTATTATTGTAGTTGAGCTATTTCGATTTGTTTTATAATCATGTAAATTATTGAGTTAAATACTGTTATTAAAATTAGAGTCAAGTATTAGAAGGCGGATTACAATTGTAAGATTTTTTAAAAATTATTTGCTCAATTGTTATTATTGAAAATGCATAAGTTACAAGAATAACAACAGTCTTTCAGACTATCGTCATCTTTATTGTTATACAAATTTAAGACGAGGTTTGAAGTATTGGAATTTATCTTCTTTTTAAGTTCTTAAAAACCTTGACTAATAAGATTAAGTGTATTAAAACTTTAACAAATATCAATTTGTGGACGTTGTCAAAATCTTGTTGAAACAGAGCAATTTGTAAGGTAATACGTACATTAAAGCAAACTTTTGAGCGTGAGTAGTTGTATCTAACCGTACCACTAAAGAACCAAAAGTACCACAACAGATTTTTTGCTGGTACTATGCAATTAATCCGTATGACTGAGGGAGGCCAGAAAAATATATAATTCAATATAGGCACTTTCTGTGGCAAAGTGGCACGTCATATGAAACTAAAACGGTACATGAAGGCGATGGTGTGATGAAAGGGGGGGGGATTGTGGTCTCGATATTGGCGTCCGAAGGTGGCCTAACTTTTACAAAAATTTGACTTACTTGTTGATCTGCAAATTTTATGTCAGAAGCAAATTAGTTTAGGTTGCAAAACCTTTTTGGGGTATATTAGGCCTCCCACACCTTTTTATTTCCGTACCAGGAATATTGAAAAGATTTTATTTTTCTACTTACCCTTTTTTCATATTGCGTTTATGTTTTTTTATTCTCGTTCAAATTTTAATTAATCATGACAGGAAGATGAAAAGTCTATATTTTAAACAGAGAACGAATTGAACCTATTGGCATGAATTTTTGTAAACTTTCGTTATCAAATTTTCAAGATTACCACGAGTTCGCTGATGGCGCTTGTTCCGTCGTGGAATATAGATTACTGTTAAATTTCCATTTATCACCTAGATGGAAATTTAAAACTAAGTACTTTTCTTATTTCTGTATATATTATCTCAGGTTATCATAGAAATAAATTGAGTGTTGTATAAATACATTCTTGTATTGTAGTCTTCTTCCTCTACACCATCGCAACTTTGAAAGTGTGAACACTGACATGAAATTCAATTAAATGAACAAAAAGTGAATGTATTATGTGGGAACACATTCCGAAGCAGATTTAATAGAATGAGTTGTATTCTATAACTCAGTAGCCTAACACAGTTAATCTTTTGCCTGCTGGAGGATTGTAAAAATGTATTTTATGTAGGACTCTCTCTCTTTCCATATATTCGCAGAACATCTGTAAAATGAAACTAGGTGTAGATTTGCAATTTTACAAGCAGTCTCAGAGAAGCTTGTTATACGACAAATTGTGCGGCATACTCGTACCTTGTATTTGCTAGTTGATACATTAATTTTCTAGGTCTTTAAAGGTTTTCAATGTGTAATACGGTGATGCTTAGTCTAAGGAACCTTAAAATAATAGGGCAATACACATATTCTTATAACCAACTTTAAACCCTATATTTAATGTATTCCAATGCTTTTGTTTAGCATAAAGTGGAGTACCTAATTGTAGATTACTTTTATATTTTAAAATATTTAGTCCATTTTTATTTATCATTCTATACGTTTTTACGTAATAACGAAGTTGAGGATTATGTCTACTGCTTCACGAAAATTTCATACACTTATTGCAACAATACATGATCATGATAGCACTTGAAAGACAGTTCACAGTGCTGTTATTGTTAAGTGACTCAGATATGGCGTTTCAGGAACAATAGAGCGCTGCTGATACAGTCTGTTTACAATAGGAATCTCATTGTACTACCACAATTCGATAATGTTTCATATCTCTGAGACTTGATCCAGTAGAGGACTCTTGACACACAAACCTTTTGTTTTCTTGTCATTCTACGTGCAGAACAAATACTGTAGGAGTTTTGTAAACTGTTTGTAAATATTTAGGGTACAGTTATAGTTATATGAATAAACAAAACAGTTTCTGGTTTTGGTATTGACGATTGAAGGTTTGAAAGGGTAACAGGACTTCGGAAATTTACCATCGTTATATGTTACAAGGTATAACACAACGTTTCGACGATTAGAATCTATTCTCTTAGTCAGGTGGTGGAACGGAATTTTCTTTCTTTCTTCTTTCTGTTCTTTATTTTTGTATGTACTAATACCTCTCCTATCTGACGAAGATGATTAATTCCAATCCTCCAAATTTTGTGTTATAGATTTTATAAATTACGGCGATGGTAAATATAGTTAATTAAACATTAAACAAAAATATTGTTTTGTTATTTATAAAAAATTCTCTTCAGTACTATATCCGGATTAATAAACCATTTGTAATGACTAACATTTCTTAGGACAGTTAAATGCTTATTTTGTAATTTAGATTCACGATAACTGTTTTAATAATATTAATTAGAAGGATATAGAAATATATATAATCCAATTGATTCATCCATGGTTTGCCTACATGCTTACGTACTTCCAGATTAACACCTATATTGGTATTGAAAGTGCATCTAAAAGTTTCAAAATCCCTAACTGACGGAACAAGAACAAGTTTCCTTGTTTCTAAATTCTTTTGGGGATACACTTCTGGTGATACTTATAGAATCTAATTCGTTTTGAATTTTTACCCACACAATAGAATAATATAAACTGTGAAGTTATTTAAAATTACATTTATAAGATAAAACATAACAAGTTATTTTCTGGAGAAAAACTTGAAACCAAAAACATAGACATAAGAAACTTTTTATTACATTTGCCAAGTATTATTTTTAGGGTATGGTAGACGTTATTATATTAAAAGGATTTATTATCATTGGAAGCCACCCAACATCTAAGGCATGCTTCAAATTTTACTTTATTCCGTTATAGGCAAACAAACGTCAGATATTCCCCTCATATAAACGTTTTTTATAATTTATGTTCCATTCACTTAATAATAATTGGATACTGCATTACTTATTATATAATATAATATTATTCACCCTAATTTCATATCTCATTAAAAGACTAACGTGAAATCCAGTACCCATAAATGAGTATTTGATTATTTCAATAATAGTTGGAACTGAAGTCTAGTATTTGTATACAAAAATAATGTTTAAACAAAAGCAAGCTGCAAAAGAAGAAACCTTCATACTCGACCAAGGCACTTTACCTGTTTGCGATAATCCAAAGTGGAATGCTTTGGTCGTGTGCTCGGTTTGACCGTCGTGTTTTTTAATGTAAAATCTTTTGAAATGATTATGAAGGAATTAAAAAATTATCTAGAAAAGTGACTAACCTTTAAAGGAGAACAAAGAATTTTTAATTTGATAAAAACAATATTGTTCTTTTTTGGACAACAACGATAATAATGGTCGATGTTTTTAGTTACCCTAGTCATATAAAAGAGCCTGATATGATTTTAATTTATAACAGAAGTCATACATGGTTTCACCCTTACTGTAAATATATAACTTTCTCTCATGTTAAAAGTTAATTTTAATAGTGAGTCATAGTCTAGCTGCTGATGTTAAACCATGTTATACCATGTTATTATCATGATATTATTTTAAGTTAAGAATATACCATAACACGTTGTTGTGTATAATGATTCGCTTAGTTTGCATATAAAATTTAAAGCCTACAGCTCATTCTCCTATGCGGTAATCATGAGGACAGACAGGCAGACAGACAGAAAATAAAAGACTCAATCAATGGATCATCGAGAAAATATATTTTTACATCCCCGGCAGAAATATTACGATAATATTGAGTTGATAGGCTTCAATGAAAATCAAGAAACATCCCTATATATATATATATATATATATATATATATATATATATATATATATATATATATATATATATATATAAAACCATAAAAATTATTAGATTACATTACTATCTATGTAAATGTAAAATTTTATTTTAAATTGCTAGATTATGGGTCAGGTATTTTTCAAGATATCGTGCTCACAGACAGATTTATAGAAATGCATTTGTTCAGCTCGAGTGATAGGGGAGAGATATAATTGTTTACATGCTCCACCACATGTGTAATTCGACCACATAAAAAAATCTATCAAAATTTTTATATAAGTGAGAAAATGAAAAGAAGTTTCTTAAGACGTTCCTGTGATCACTCTTTTCTGTAATTTAAATTTTTATTATATTAACAAGAGAAAGACTCATTTATTAAAATATAAGTGTAACCAGCTATTTCGTAAATAAATATCAATTTTTTTAACATATAGTATATAAATAGAATTTCCTAACAGCTACGGAACGGTTACTAAAACTCCAAGTAACATTAGTATTACTATCAATCAGCCTAACCTACTCTTGTCAGTAACAGCTTCATTCCTTCACTGGAATCAGACTAATCTTCTACTCTTTTACGAACCATCAACCAATATATCATTCAAGGAACATTAGTCTCACTATCAATCAGTCTAACCTTCCTTGTCAGTAACAGCTTCATTCCTTCACTGGAATCCAATTAATATTCTACTATTTCAGTCATCATCTACCAAACATGGAACAAGGAGGATTAGCTTCACTACCAATCAGCCCTAACCCTCAGTGGCTAATATGCTCGAAGATTTCGCAAACGATCAACCATTAATTATGAGTAAACTTTATCAAATATCATATAAGTAATTACCTACACTCTTTCTAAGTATCATTTATTCATCATTTATTCAAGTATCAAGTATTCACTTCACTTATCGGTTGGTGCTGATTGGCTAAAATTTAAAAAATGACTATAGTTTATATCTTTCTAAAAAACTAATCCCTCTTCTACTTATGGGCTATAGCTTACTTGTATGGATACTTATTTTAATATTTAAATAATATAATCTTATCTTATATGTGCTTTTGATCTGTCTTTTACCAACATTTAAAACATATCGTATGTCTTCTTTGTTTTCCAGTGGTTTATTTAAAATGGACGGTGTCCTTGCTGTCTGATAGTTCGTTGGTTTCGGTTATAGTCGCTTTGGTCTTTTTATTAAACATTCCTCTTCAACATTTGGGTATTGACATTCCCTAGCAGCGTCATACCAGACCTTGCCGATCCATTTGGTAGTAGAGCTATAATGAATATCCTGTTGGATTACACAGTCAAATTTTTTGGAGAATCTGTTTATTCAAATTCAGAATTTCACATTTAAGAGACTCTTAGACTATTTTTTTATTCTTAACTGTTAACCGTTTTCATCTTAAACTTTTTCAACAAAATACCTCTAAAATACCAAAAACTATAACCAAAATAAATTCAATTTATGGAATGCTGGAAAAGGCAGGCAGAAGAATACAATTTAATTTATAATAATAAATTCTCATAATATCTACAAATATAAAAGACAAAGCCCTAACTCAGTCACTCACTCGTCAGTAATTCGCCACCTTCCAGGTTTAATAATAATATGAAATAATAAATAATATGAAAATTGGCACACGTATGTGTCATGACTGAAATATAAAAAAACGAGTTTCATAAAATTAAAACGTATATAGGCGGTAAAATAGGGGTGCAATCCTGAAGGAACTATATTTTGTTTTAACGACTAAATCCTTGGCCGAGTCCTTAACAAGTATTTCGATTCTTACGCCCCTTATTTTATACACCTGGTAGGGCGAAGAAATTAGAAACAAAATTTAATTCATATTATATTTGGTTATCTCTTCTGGATTACTATATAATTCCCTTTGGGCTGTAATGAGGTTTAGTTTATATAACTACAGGGATATTGTTATTCAGGTGTCTGAAGGTTTCCAATCCTTTTATTAATATTAGATTTTATTAAAAGTAGGTCATTAGTGATTACAGTATAATTTTATAACTTCTACAAGAGTATAATTAAATTGTTTTAACCGTAAAACTGTTTAAACTGATATAACACAGTATCGTGCACGGGTGCAGATAAACACACCGTACACACATAAATTATTATCATAATTTTTTATAAAAATGTAATGTACGATGGAACTTTAATGATAAACAAATAGCAAAAGATCTTAAAACAACAAAACTCTTCATATTGGCGGCCGTGGGGGTGAAGGTGGAAATTGCTTTGGAGAAAAACGTGTTTGGATTTCCAGATCAAATATCTGAATTATTTATTATATTCAGCACAATATTTTTACTGCATAATCGTAATTTTTCATGAATCTGAATCCAAAAGAGTTTTGGTATTAAATTATTGAAATATTATCACTTTAGTTACGGGAAGAAATTAATATTGTTAAATAATTAAACAGTTATGGATTTCACAGGAATACTAAAATTATGAACCGTTTTAAGAATATAACACTTTTTGAATATTTAATGAAATTTAGGATTTAGGCAGTTCTATAAATATTTAAGAAGACATTCCATTACATTTTAAATGTTAAAATTTCTATTTATGTCCTTGTTTAAGGAATTATGATGCCTAATTCTCGGAAGTGAAACGGAGTAAATACAGATCACTCACTGACTTCGAGCAGAAAGAACAGGGAACTACCGTAAACTCTAGGGATACTTGATATATACTCCATCCTCCAATAGGTTCCCTCCAAACAAATCTATGTTCAGAATTATTAATTTTACATTTTTTAAGTAAAATTGATAGATAATTTTTGTTAAAAACTATATTGTCTCGTATTACTCGATTGGAAATCCATCGGTTAAAATAAACTGTATATAACCGTAATTATAGACACATGTTATGATGAAACGCAATATTCGTAGATTTTTTAGTTAAACAATTTTGTTGTTTATTTATGTCATCAGAAAAACGATAGACATACAAATATTACATCTTTTAGACAAACCTGTATGATGTAGTAAGGTTAGTTTCCACAACGGGGACCATCATTAGTTAAATTCTTGTTTAGCACCAACTTAATGCTGAGACTCAAACCAATGAATGTATTTACGAAACATTGACTTTATTAAGTAAGTGATGACTATTGACATATTATTAGTTCATTCTTTTTCAAAATCCCTATTTAAAGTTAATAAACATATTCATAATTGAGAAATATAAATGTTTAAAGTGAAATAATACACATAATTCAGTTTATTAATATTGTACTTCCTCATTACAAGGAATATAAACCAATTTTTAAGATATAATTGATTATTCAAACCTAGAATTGAGTTAGCAGATGTAATGAAAATGCCGCATACTTGTGTTTAACGCAAATTTGTAAAGTTTGAAGACAAGACATCATTATACACATTTTGGGCTGTAAGCGGTTACATTTTTTAACTCTTTGTATGCACGAAAAAATAAACCTGTCAACACTACCGCATTACCAAATCTGTTACAATGTAGTAGGCGTGAATAAAGTAAAGTAAAAGGAAACAAGTAATTGTAAAGTACAATCAGTGTAATGCTTGTGTTATACTGATATACGATTAAATTAAGATGAGGAACTGTTGGAAATTGCAAGAGATAAATTTGTTTTGAGTGTTTTCACGAGCTCTCAGTACTTTAAGAAGCAATTTGGAACAACTTTCACCACTTCTGAGAACACTTAAGATGATTATAATAAGGGCGTGTAAGCAGTTTCTCTAAGAGCCAATAGTCATAATAATACGACTAAAAATATGTAAATGTTTATGCTACGGCATGGCCTGCAGTCTGCTTGAAGAAAATATGAATTAAGCTTTTTTTGACATATTTTAAAAGAAGAATTTCCTTTATAGAAGATTTTAATTTTCGTATTTTGTAACTCAACATTACCAATTACATTCTCCATATAGTACGTAATTTCATTTTCACAAACATAATTTTCTTAGTAAGATTAGCTTTATCTGAAATAATGTATTATATCAGGCAGGAGTTCTAAGTAGGATGTAGATGGTGATAAATACCTACACTATATTCCCAAATTTGAATAATTGCATATATTTTATGTATATTCTGATGTGGGAGTACGGAAATTTTATTTGTAAACAGAAAAAAGATTAATCTAGAGTTGTACAACTAATTATTGTTATGTATTTATTTATAACTGCAATCAGCTTTCTTAAATTGCTTGTTGATTAATTTAGTGGTTTGAAAATTGTAAAGTAATTCTTACTATGCAACTCACACTTTGAGAGGTCAAAATATGTTGGCAAACAATTTTATACACAGTCACTAAAGATTTAACATTTGCAAACATTTGGAAGAAAGGCAGAGAACAATAAAAAATATGAACATAACTGCTTTTTCCAGTTACAAACATTTATTGAGTTTCATGTCGTATAAAGTATTCTCTTTGCTTCAAGTCCAATGTCTTCCTATACAGTGTAATGTAGAGATAATTTTACATTATGTACCTAAATATTATAAAATATATCGGAATGTGGAGATTGTTAGATCCATAATTATAAGCAAGGAATCTAAATAGAAGTATTTAACATATTACAAAATACGCACTACTCAAAAGCTTTAATTTGCAAAAGAAAGTTGAAATAGTTAAACACTTGAAGTATTACAAGGTAAAATAGTGTATTGTCTAGACGAAGAATGCCACAGGCATAGATATTCTTTCTTCTTATAATGATCTGTTTTTTAAACCATTTAATTTGAGTTATTGTTGCATCATCCAATACGTCAGATTTCCTTCTAGTCAGTTTGTATAACAAAGGTAGTGTTTTCGCCCTTACGACAGCAACAGCTTCGCATATACCGATGACTACCAATGCATCTACTAGAAACTTCACTGTGATGATGCTGTTTATTAAGATAGCGTAGTCATTCTTAGTAATAATTATAATATAAACACGGAACAAAAGTTCATAAAACGTGTTCCAGACAAAGAGCAGGATTAGAGGACCAAACGTGGAGGTCGATGTATCCAGTAGTTCTCCAGCACTCCAGTAATTCTCCAGTAGTGTTTCCACTTCTCCTTGTGATATGGTCCTGGAGTTGCCTCTATCCAAGGCAGCCCGTAATATCTGTGTGTTGATGTCAGCGTATGCTGCTTTGACTACGGTAAAAACAGTTACGATGCACCAGTTTAAAGACATCAAAGTGAAATCAAGCATGAAGAACATCCATGGAACGATAGCCAAATGTAAATTATTGGTTTTGTAATGGACTAAAGTAATTGTGACAGTTTTTATGATGTTATAGGCAGTGTCAAAAATAATAAAATAAAATGTTAGTTTAAAGGTAGGTTTCTTAATGTTATTTTCAAATACATCTATAGCTTTATGTAAGCAGACGAGGACTTTTTGGGTTTGTAATACGCAGAACAATGCAATAATGCTGAAACTTAAAGATTTTACAGCATACACTACAAAAAAAAAACCATTTTATTTCTTTAGAATTGATCATAGAATATAGCCTATAGTACAAATGAAGTAACAAAAGTAGTTGAATCGTTTTGGAAAATACGTATTCTTTACTGTACCGAATTGTGATTATTTTACTGTTGTCTTTATCAAAACTCAAGGGTAAAGTTCCAATCGTTTGCAAAATGAACACCACAATTTTCATAGCCATTTCTAAACTATGATTACTTATTATATTAATATTATCGCTCTGCACCAAACAAAATTCAGTATCACACTAAATGACTACAATGGCGTAAAGATGACCTTTCAAATAATCCTCCAACTGTTATATTTTCTCATTTATTTACGTCAAATTATTCATTTACAAATAAAATACATAGTCTTGTGTGAAGAAAACAAATCAAATTGAGAGTAAACAGGCAAACAGTTTTATTATTGTTTGTTTCACCAAGATTTGAACTCGGCAATATTTACGTATGTTTATTTAGGAAATTGTATAGGGAAAACCTGCCAATCACTCTATTCAGTTCAGATAGACAGGCCCTAATAGATTACTAGTTTGAATTAATTCCTTAGATATGTATGTATATACCATAACACAATTAAGTATTAGTTTTTTTTATTTTTCAATGAATATGAAATTGTATTAATCTATAATATTGCATCTATCTCCCAATGTATACGTCAAAAATATATAATTACGTTATGCACGGTACTTTTTTAATAATTTAAAAATAAATTTGAATCATAAATTTAATTACATTTGAAAAATACAATTATAATTACGAAAAGGTGCACTTTGAGTTTTCAGATAGCCAATAATGTCTATCATAGATATATATATAAGATGAATTGAGTAAGTGTTAAAATTTTCAGAATAATAAAATTAATTGCAATTTTATAACAATTTATACACCAATATTACTTTCGTGTTACAAATTCACGGAAAACAACTTTATTGACCTAGGCAATTCTTAAAGGTTGGGGAATACGAAAAATGAAAATTTGTATGATGCTAAATCTGATTTTATATGTAGAACTGCTATGACAAAACCATTTTATAAAGATCTAAAGAGCTCTATTACAATAATCATTTATACAACAGAACTGTCGCAGATTCTGGCGTCTGACTCTACGTCATTGACTTGCAAGTCACTATAGACCTACCCAAGTCCATTGGTGTCTTCATGAATCTTACACGAAGCAGTGGTTGTGGAGGTGAACTCCATTTGCAAATATTACTTTGTTATGATCTAGCCGTTGAGAAAGTTTCGTGAATTGCAGGATATTTCCAAAGTGTGTTGAGTATTTGCAATCTACTTAAAACATTAAGATCGTGAATTAACACTTTAAGTGAAACATTAGTCTTTAGTTACATTGCAAATATACAGCATAGTGTAGTCAAAATTAGGGTTTGTCTATTTCCGTTTAGTTTGCTTTTCAACTTCGCATCCAAAATCGATAACAATTGATTCTTCTTGTAGGTTTTCTTTACACATCTTTGTATAGCCCTTTGCGTAGTATTAAAGGCATCAATTTTTTATGCAAACCTAGTTAAGTTTTTATTTCCCCTATTCTTTTTCTAACTTATCTCTTTGTTTGTATCAGTACATTTACTCATTCCCAATTCAATAGACCTAACTTTTGAGTTAACTTCGTCACAATTTGAGCAAGTGTCTATTCGTAGACCTTGAAGTCTATTTCACTTGTCAAAAGATATATTTTAATTGGAAAAATCTTTGCATTTTACTCACATTAATGTTTTTGCCTACGTAAAGTTTTTTGGTGTCTTTAAGGTCTTAGGGACAGTTTCTAGAGGAGAACAACACAATAATATAGTGGGGCAGATCATATCAAACATATACAGATGGTTCTTCTATATTTTGAGATGAGTCCAATTACTTTAACGCAACATTTGTAGTTGTCTTCTAATTAATTCCATGGATAAAACCAAACTCATTTTACACTCATAATTTACTCATTTAATTTAATTTTTGGTACAGATTTACATTTAACATTGGTACAGATGTACCATGGAAAAAAAGTTATTTAAAAGTTCAAAGAGCAGTCCGTCTGAACTCGTATGTCTGTCGGTCTATATGCCTCTGTGTGAGATAAATGTTTCATTACGTTCTGCTGGGCCCTTTAATGAATTTATTAAACACACAAATCCAATTATAATTTGGATACAATTTTTAAATTTGAGTTTTATAGATAACTTTAACTGTTTTAGAGATACCTCTCTAAAACAATTAAAGCAGTGCAAAATAATATAGAATAGTTTTATATTTGATACCAAGTGCAAAATAATACCTTTATTAATTTAAATTAAGTAATGGTTTCTTTAAAAACAGATAATATTGTAAAGTAAGCAAGATAGCACTATAATTTATGTGACATTTCATGCGTCCTTTGACCTGACAAATAATATTTTAAGGTTTTATATAGTAATTTATGAACACTCTGTATAAAAACCTAATTAAATAAATAGTACTAATATTGGTCTCATCTATGATCTTTAAATTAATTAGTTTTCAATTAAAAGTTCATTAGACGTGTAACAGTCTAAATGCACATGTTTGTGTTGACATAGCTCTAGGAACATACTCGTACATATCAGCCACCACTTTCTGCCAAAGCCGTCAACATTTCTTCATTGCGAAATTGAGACAGATGGACAAACGAAATATTAAACGTCAGAGTAAACGGTATGCCACATTTATTTGTTGATAAAAAATTCGCTTTAAAATTTAAATACAATTATTAATAGTAGTTGCTGAATATTTTAAATCTTGATAATAACCCAATATAAATTAGATGTATAGGAAAGGGAGAAAAAATGTCATTAACGGTTTGATTGTGTGGTATCTTAGTTGTGGTTTTGATCAAAATCGATCATATATTAATTTTACCAACAAAATAATTTTATTCAATAATCCTACTTAATATTTCATTAAAATATTAACGTAATATAAATCACGTAATTATAAATAATTATATTTTCAAACAAACGATTACAATCTCAAGGAAATAAACTACCCATGAACTCTTGGTAGTTAGTAGCAGCTAACGTAAATCCAGATTATATGAGAATTGGAAAACAACACCTAATGGAATAAGGTAACTGATTACAAAACTGTAGATACTAATTGTTTTTCTCCATGCAAAAGCAGTTCTGCTCGAATGTTTAAAATATAGTTGAAGTTGTAATCAGTAATTTTTATTATTTTCAAAACTGATGGGCAGAAATATATCGTTAAAAAGTTAACCTGTTTTATGCAATGAGGCAAAAACAGCAACTCAAATTTAATATTTTAAGTATAAGTTCAAACTTTAAAACGAAACAAAAAACATCAAAGCTACGAATACACTCATATTATTGATCATTGCACAAAAAATTGTGCATAACTTTCAAAATCTTTTCCAGCTTAACTTTTAATTGTATTTTATGAATATAAGACAATGCATCATTTTTCTTTGCGTAGTAAACATAAACATTGTAAAACAATTAAGCTCAAATTTCCAACCGATTTTAAATTATTCTTGAATAAATTTAACGAAATTCCACGTTTTTCAAAAATCTGTACAAAAATATTTATACAATAGTTTCCTTTAATAAAAAGAAAGCGGGTTCTTATTAGGTTTAAATTTAACTTTTATAAGTGTGTATCATACAATGAAGTATGTTATAAAATATATATTATCAGACAAAAAATTTAATTGGTATTAATTTTTATATCAAAATAATTATTGTTTTTTCCCTCCATTTGGGTTTCGCTGTCATTTTTACTTGACAGTTTACAAATGCTGCTTTACTGATGCCTTTATAGATACAGGATGCGTAACTTTCATAAGTGGGTATTATAAAATGAAGTAAAATATCAAACAAATGAAAATATTATACATTTTTATATTGAACTAATTTACTTTTTATTGAATTTGGACTTGCTGTAATTTTTAACAGTATCTTTGCAAGGACTGACTACTGCATAGTTCTAGAAAATATTTAATTGGAATGAAATGCAAGGCAAGGTTTATTACTATTTTCAAGAAATATAAAAATTATTTTTCTAAATTTATCAAGAGGAAAGGGTATCCTATTTATAAAAAGTATTAATAAAAATATATTGAAAACCTTCCAATGAAATGACAGTTATTACTACTTTGAAGTCAGTGCATTAAAGGTATACCCCTTATGAAAAGCCTGGAAATGAATACAATTAATTAGATTTCTACGTGAATTGAAAGTGAACTGAGCGTTTAAACTGGAGAATACCTAATTATTTTAGAAATATTTTTCATCATCTTGTAGTGATATTATTCATGCTATCCTTTCATCAAAGTTCGATTAACAATAAGAATAGGGGAAAAATATTTATTATGTAAAGAGAGATTATTAATAATTAATCTTCATTTGTTTATTAACTACATATAAATGTAAATACATTTTCAAATTTACACGAAAAGGTGTGGAAACCTATAAGGACATCTAGCATTGTTTTGAAAAATAATCTTTTTTTGTAAAATATGCGAGAAATGTATTCCAAAGGTACAACCCTTGTATACTCCAGTATGATTGAAACATATATCATTTACATCATTTAATCATTAATGTAAAATGTCGATTGCATCTCATATATAGCCACAGAGCTTGATCCATTTACTTCAAACATTTTCATTCTGATATATAAAGAAGTAAGCACAAGTAATTTCTTCATATATAACAAGTAAATTATATAAACTTCCATAAAGATAGATACCAAAAGTGAGACATACTTTTTTTTAACCTACTGAGAGAGTAATAATCGGACTGAAAACTTGCTTATGAAGGGTATAACGCAGAAGCAATGATTATTCAACATAGTAAGCAATATATATTATACTTAATTTTTATCCATCGGCCACTAATGAAAACACAACATATAATACAAACTCTTAAATGTCAACATCCATTTAAAACAGAGTTTTTTTACAAAACAGCTGATGCCCATTCCAACTGACAAAATAAATAATTCATTTCTGTCGGCTTGTAAAGCAAGCAAATCTTTCAAAAGTGATTAAAAAAGAAAATAACATGTAAAAACAGCTCGTTTCAACTGTTCGGCTTTGAAAAAGAACCGCTTGTGTGATACGTAATGAGAAATTGAATAATAGTTTGGAAACCTGCACATGATTATCAATAATATCATTTTTATTATTTGGCTTTAAAAATTTACTACAAGTGTCATTTTCTTAGTACTGAATCGAATCAAACCATTAATTTTTTATTTTCCTCTTACTTATCACTGCCTATGTACAAAGTTTGGTGTATGTAGCTTCAATAGGAGTAGAGATATCAATTTCGCGTTAAAAAAAAATACAAAATAGCGACTAAAAGACACAACACGTTTATTGGATAATTTTTGATTAAATGATGATTATTGTCAGCCTCAGAAATTTATGACACCCTGTTTTTAGAGTTTATCAAGAATAATTTGTTGAGTATTAAATTAAATTAACTTATTAAAAATTAACTATTGTGTTATATATTAAGTAACTATTTAAATGCATTAACCTGTAAAAGCACATTAGGTAGTTTAAAACTTGAAGTGTGAGATGTGATTGATTATTGTATTGTCTAGTAGAATAATACCAAAATCTAAATGTTTCGATGTCTAACAATAATGTACCTTTTAAATATTTTAATATTCATGAATTTTGCATGATTAATTAGGCAAAATTTCCTTCTCGTTAATTTGTAAAACAGGCCCAAGTGTCCTTCCTTCGGTCGACAACAACTGCATCGCACTTTCCGATGACGATTACTGCATCTACCAGAAGCTTCACTATGATGATGCAATTTATCAGCAAGGGTTCCTTGTCCCTGACAATGAATATGAAGTAAACTGGGAACAAAAGCTCACCAAATGTATTTCATTCGAAGAGTAGGATGTAAGGACCAAACGTGGAACTGGAAGTGTTTAGCAGTTTCTCCAGTACTTCAATGTTTCTCCATCCATTTGTTCACTTCATCCAGAGATAAGATCCTGGAGTTGCTTCTATCCAAGGCACTCTCTAGTAGCTACTTGTTGAGGTCAGTATATCATTCTTCGACCACGGAAAGGACAGTTACGATGCACTAGTTTAACAACATAAAAGTAAAAATCAAGTACAAAGAATAAAAGTGCAGTGATTGCCAGATGGAAATTCATCTTTTTTAAACTGCACAGAAGTATTTGTAAAAGTTTTTATTACGTTATAGGCAATGTAAAAAAATCAAAAAAATATGTGAATCTGAATTCAGGTTTTTTTGTAATATTTACTGATTCACATACTGATTTCTGGAAGCAGAAGATAACTTTGTAGGTTCTCACAGAGAATAGTAGTAAAGTAAAACTGAATGTAGCAGCTTTAATGGAATGCACCACGAAAAGCCATAAATGCATTCATAGACGATCTCATAATACAAATCTGAAAAATACAAAACCACCAAATATGTCAGCTGAATGATCTTCGACAATATGTGGGCTTTGCCGAAGAGACTTTGATTCTGTTACAGTCGGTTTTATCAAAACCCAAGGGTACAATCCCAAACGAATTTAACAAGGAAACTAACATTATTATAGCCATTAGATCAATGCTTTTCAATACAGATCGAATTAACACGAGTTGAAGCAGTTCACCAAAGCTCGTAAAGAAACAGCGAATGCGTCGATCTAAAATGGAATATCTCCTTAAGATGGTTTTTGCATTAGTTGAGTACGTCAAATTATTCATTGACAAATAAACAACAAAACTTCTCTGAATGAGAAATGAAATATTGACAGATAAGTCAAATAAATCAGTAAATCAATGTGTTGTCAACCAACTTCTTGTATTGTAGGAGATGATGTATACGTCTATCTGTGAGTTACATGTTAGATATTTTTGGAAGATATTTCTCACATATAAATATCTACCAATCAATCAGTAGTCCAATTTTATTACATTAGGCCTATGCGTCTTTCATACATTAACATTTATTTAATATAATATACTTACTTCTTACTTATAAAAATAATACAATATTTTATAATAAAGATGATGCTTGGCTAATTGTAATGGTTTGTTTTTCTATTAAGATTTCTAATCGATAAAAGTAATCGAATAATGCTATCTCTAAAAAAGAAAGTTTCGTTATTTTTTATGATAATACTTAAAATTTTTTTAATTAAGATAGGTTTAATAAAATATCATTCATTGTACCAAACAATTAAAAACGCCATAATTGATTACATAACGTCCCTTTTCTTTGTTTCTCCATTGGTTGATAAGTTCAACTATTTATTTAAAAGTAAATAATTGCTTTAAACCAAACGGATCAAGTATTTATCTTTGAATTTCTTTTTTTTAATTTTGAACTGTTAGTACGTCTCGCTGCATGTGGTGATGAACTTCTTAGAAGGGCCTGGGGCGCCACAATTAATTATGTTAAGCAGTTTTAAATGCACAAGACAAGATTGATGTGTTTTGTATTTAGGGAGTAAGTGATATTAATTGTGTATTTTTACAATGCAACACACACTTTGGAATGAAAGGTCAAACAAAAGGAAAAGGAATTTTCAAATCAAACTTTTTGCAGATAAAATCTTCTATTTCAGGGTAGAGATTAAATGCTGTTACACATACTACATTAAAATAAATTTTTATACAAAATACAAATATAGAAATTAATTGGGGTGGAATATTTTTATCATCAGATGACATTCAATAAAGGAAGTTTAAATGGACACAGGAACAAGACATTGGCGTACTAAATATAATATACTTTAATAAATGTACTGTGGTTTCCCTAAATATATTATAGGCCACGCTGCTAAGGTAAGTGAAAAATTTAATTTTTTTTATGGAAGATCATTGCCTGATCATTGGTATGTTTATATTGGCTGCGTTAGTGAAATCTATTACTTGAATGGTTAGAAAGATTAGTTCTGTTTCTCTGTCTGTCCAGTTGATATCAAAAGAACAAACTTTCCTATTGACTTGAAATTTTACATTAATTTTCATTTCTATAACAAAATCGTATTCCACGATGATACATGTCACTCAATGATATTAGGCTGAGCGTTATTGAATATTTTTACACCATGATGGCAACGAGAATGTCGCAGAATAAACAGATTTTTTTACACTTATTATACTTGTACATGTGAAATAATAACACAATATGTTGTGTTTTAGAATTAAATGTCCAATAAACTTGAAATTTTCAAGAGTGAGCCAGATGTTGTATGTATATATATATTACATAAAATATGTGTTGGAAAGGTGTACAGGGACATTTTTTTAAAGTTCCAACTATTTTGACTACTTCATTATGAAATTAAAACCCTTCCAATTAAGACATGTTCGTACCATATGTACTTCATAGAGTGATTACCACTATACCAAGTTTCATCAACATAATAAATGTTATATCCTTAATTGCAGAGCCTTTTTATCTTCATTAAGAAGCAATAGCTCTTGTTATGGCTATTGATTCCATAATAACAGGTTATCTACAAAATTTATTGATTAATAGCTCTATTGATTTTAATTAGTTTTTAAGATTGAAATTTAGTGATTGTATGAAAATTGGGAAACAATTTTCCTCAAGGTATTTATGTAACTTTTCGATGGTTTGAAAACCATAGTCACTGTATAACTGGTCTTTTTTAGCTTATAAGCTCGTCACATATTATTCAATCTTAATTTTTGGTCTGCCTTTATTTCTGTTTTGACAATTCTAAATGCTGCACACTTGCATATCTCAATTGTAATGATGGTTTGAACATTTGTCATAGAGCAACAGAGTGCCTTCCAACTAGTTTATTGATTATTCATTATTAATAGGTGAAAGGGAAGATGCAAGATGTAAGGGAGAAACAAGTTATGGTATGAATTGTTCTTAGAGTATTCATCTAAAGAAACATTAGAGTATTTTATATTTACTGACATATATAACAAGCACATGTAATTATACATATAAATGCACTCTGGTGTTATAATAATAATAATAATATATAAGTTAATGGAAACTAAAATAGATGAACCCATACCAAACATAAATATGAATTAATTATCAATGGGAATATCCCGGATTATATAAACAATACTCTATTTTAAAAGCGCAGCATAGTACTTGCTACTTGTTGAGCGTGGTGAAATACTTGTCTTAGTATACTGACTTAGTCTTAATAAGGGCCTTCGCTTAGTACCTCCTAAAACGTATTAAACGATTTCGCTCAGTATATTAACTTAGCCTTAGTAACTGACTTCACGTGCTGTCTCTGGATGTAGGTAATCAGCTGGTCCACATAGTATTTATATTGAGGGGTTGAAAGCGGGTATATACCTATTAGTAAGAGGTTCCGCATAAATGTATGTAGTAAACATTCTCTGCATATTCACTTGAGCTCAGTAAGCAGATCCACCTTTGTATCTCTGTTTTTGTGAAGAAAGTGATTCTCTAAGTTTCTTCACTTTGGCTCAGTCAGCGGATCCCCATAATACAGTCACTTTTATGTATTAAGCGGCTCTAGCTAATATTCTTTGTGTGTGTGTGTGTGTGTGTGTGTTTTCGTGATTTGTTTAAGGGCCCAATTGAAGTAGTGCCCCCTGGTCCTATGATTCAACTAACACTGTCTTAGATTATCATAGCTCTACGAAGTATATTTACCATTGAAAAGTTATTTCAATAGTCCCGTCAATTTAGAACTGACAAATGATTTATATTTAATATTTTTGAGCAAGACATACTTAGATTAATTGATATTTGTCGATTTAAAATATTATGTTCAATTTTCATTTGAAACTAAATTTTGCTACACTTAAACAAGCATCCACGGCAATATTTAAATGGTTATACTTTGTCGGATCAATGTATATATATATATATATATATATATATATATATGTATATATATATATATATTTATTATGTTGGTTAGCTGCCCGCACCACAGATTATTAAAATATTAATGGTGTAGCACAATGAAAGTGGGAGTTCGAGTTACAAGCTTTGGTACATATATATGGACTTATTGTGTGAAACTTTGTACTCACTCGTTGAGGTGTGAATTGAAGGTCCAGCGCCTTCATCGACAATGTGCAAAGCGATAACTTTCGTATTCTACCAGGATTATTTCTGCTTTGCTTCCCTTGGGAATATTCAGCACATTTCTGCTCACCATATACTTGTCCGGTTTATACATCTTGTAAGTTAATTCATAGGTTATATTTTTATTTAGTTTAACTATTACTTATAATAAATATTAAAAGTGTACCAATTAAAGGATATCCCTCGTAATGAACGTTTATTCCTGGATATCAATAATTAATTTTCTTGTGTGCATTGGGTTAGGATGATGAAATTTTATATTTTATCGTGCGTTAATTCTTAGGGAATGCCACTGAACTAGCACTAGATGACTTTATTTTGAATAAGCATAAATGCACCAATTCCTTCTGTGAATATTTTAGAAAAATCTTGTTCTCTTTTTCATGTATTGAATATATCAAATCAAGGAGTTTGATTGGAAAAGCAAAATGAATAAACATCTGATATAGGGAAGAACCAATTATATTTATGAGATACATCAAAAGTGTCATTAAACAATAGTAAAATTATATACAAAATAAATAAAAAATAGCTATAAACATAAATATTGTAGATCTAATTGTACTTTGGGTTTTCTACTCTATTTACCTAAAAGCCAATGCTAAATATCCTTACTATAAACAATACAAATCACATATCCATAGCTCTATAGATTCTAAAACTCATTTACTTTTCTATATTGTCGGTTTGATAGCAGTTTGGTAACTCTTATACATTAAGGTTATCGATAAAGTAGGAACTCTGAAAGGATGATCATAATATTGGTTGAGCTTTAGCGAAGCTTGTTACTCGAGGAGCTGGCAAATTGTCATTTATGTCTGCCTGTCCGCTCGACATCTCAAGAACAAAGTAACCTACAGCATATAAGTGTTTTATTACATAGAGTCTCATTTCTACATAGGAAGCTAATCAGACCAATATAAAAATGTTCAATTATGCTCAGAAAATATCTATGGACTGACATGTACCATTATCGTATTTGATTATCGGTATCATGATGGCATTGGGAAGATCAGACAATAAATAAACTTATAACACACTGAGTATTGTCGTATGACATATTATAATGTTGAATAGTGACAGACATAGCTATAGACTTGCGATGTTTGCACGCAACCTCAGCGAAGCTTGGCTTGCAGTACGTACTTGTAATAAACATCTGTCATCAAACTTGCTTATAAAAATCACAATTATAAAATATACTGAGTAAACAAACAAAATGATCATTGTTGAGTCAAGTAAATGATACTAGTCAGAACATAAATAGTAATTGACAACACACAAACGCAAAACCAACTGTCTGAAAACACAAGAACAAAGACAATTTAATTGATTGCATTCAATCCAATAGGAGAATGAAGCCCGACTTGTTTCTAAGTCCGGCGTCATTGTATTGGCAACAACCCAACACAACTCTGAGTTACGTCGCTTTCCGTTGGGATGGTGGCTTTATATTTATACACTTTAAGAACACTGTTTTACATTTTCTGATTGGTCCACATAGAAACATATTAGTCAGCAAACCAAATTTTGAGGAATTATAATGTATTTATTTATTGCCCGATAGTAGTACAAAACACCACGTATCGCGTAAATGACCTCTCTAAGGTTAATTCCCGAATTTTAAATACGTAAAAAAAATGTACCACATATCAGGAAGGATCTATTTTTTGTCAATGAGTCAGTCAGTCAGTCAGTTACCACGACTCGGTTTTAAGTTTACACAGCTGTTCTGAGAGTCGCCTGACCTTGAGAGAGTCGGACACAGCCTCCGCCACTGCGACGCCGCTATAAAAGCTCTTTTGCTCCGATAATTGAAACGTCAGTCGCAGAAATGGTTGGCACCGTGAGCCGATGTGTGGGCAGTAAACCCTTCTAAGAGAACTTGGCGTCAAAGCTCATACTGTAACTCTATATAACTTTGTTCTAGGCCTGACCGCTAGCTGTTCATATAGAAGCGTCCATATTAGATGTGTATAATATTCTTCATAGATTTAAGAAATCACTAGTTCATATAGTTATGTATAATAAACATATTATGAATAATTGCTCATATGAATTAGGTAGAAATAATGTTACCTAGTAATCAGTGGGCTACTGCCATCGAATTTAGAGTGTTTTCATTACTTATGAAATTGAGTGAAGATTTTCATAAGTAAATCCCCTCCCGAGATTACAAAAATTAAAAACCGGTTTTACTCTATGGAAGTGATAGTATTATAGCTACATAAAAAGCAGTTTAATCAGACATTTACTTTATTTAAAAACAAGTTAAATCATTTTATAAGACTTAAATCTGTAATCTTTTAAACGGTATATAAGAGCCTTTTCATTAGATTAACAAAGTAAGATTTATCACGACATTCTCTGGGTCATCTGTCTAACTCAAATACTATTAATAAATCGTTAATTATTTATTCACTAGTAGGAAAAAATGGCAGAAATTTAAGTTTTTTTTACCATACTCCGTTACTTAAAATAGTGAAACTGCTGTATTAAGAACCTGCTCATTCTCAGTTGTTATATGAACCTTAAATATAAGGCTTAGTAAAAGAAAATGAACCAAAATCAGTTAAATCCTACAAAATATTCTAAAACCAGTAAATATATTTATTTAAACCTTTATCAGATTATGCAGATTTTGTTGTAAAACGTAATCATATATAATTATTTATTTAAATAAATAATTCACACAACCTTATAGGCTATTAGTAAATTATTAGATAATAAATGTTCCTTCATTTCCCATAAATTAGCTAGGCTTAATTTACTGGTTTTAGTATCGGACATTTGTAAACTTCCGGTCCTACGGATCACGTGTATACTTGAACACGGATCGCGTTAATATTAACCCAATAACACGCTAGAAATTCACCAGTAGCGAGTCCCTGTACTCAAGGGCGAGCCCTGTACTCCTTTAGTCTCTACAGGAAAGACACTTACTAGAGCCCAACGTTTCTTAAGTTAAGATTGGTAACTTAAGTTACTGAAGCACTTATTCATGTCTAAATTGTTTTATAAATAATTTACGGTTCTTTTATACCTTTTTCATAAATAGTATATCACAAAAAGCAAATTAAATTTTTTTAAATTTCAGCTGGTTTTTAATAATATTTGGACAAATAATAAAAACGTGTTCGAGAGTAAATTACTGCATCTAAATACGAATAAGTGATTTACTTTAAAAATCAATTTTAAATGTGTTTCCAAACTACTGTCACAGATTATTACAAATGCTCTATTTAAAACAATGTATACAAAGTAAAATAGTGAATGAATTAAAAATTAAAGCGATATTAGTGATTTAAATCAAATCCTGTATAATCTTAGTACCTTTCTGATAAATCATAATCATCCTCAACTTGCGCATGGCTAGGTGAAGGGTGATAACCAAATTTATACTAATTTTTGAATTGAGATTCTAGACATTCGTTATGTATTTATTAATTAAACTACAATGTACAACTTTCAATATTTAAATTAAAAGCTTCAAACGTAAAAGGCGCAAATGAAATAGATTTTAATAAAAATGTTAATGCAAGAAACTTATTTGTAGAGACCCGTTGCTGATATTAAACGGCTCTTATAATATTTGTCCTAATTGGCAATATTTATGATAATAAAACATACATACGTAGTAGGTCTGATTCACAGCGGCAAATAATCTAAATACGTTGTATAAATCAAATAAAGGAACATTGCATACAAATGCGTTTTATCTCATGACACGGCACTTTTGTAACAGATGTAGTTGATGGAAGGACAAAAAGCTTTGTAACACTCTCTAAACAAAATGCCTGGAAATTAAAAAATAAATCACTCACTTCAGAACTTCTCTCAAACATTTCGTTTTTGCTTTCAATTGTTTTTGTTTTCAAAACTACCTGAATGTTTCAATTATACATACATCTTTTTATAGCGAAATTTAAACAGGAGTTTGTAACTCCTCAAATATTAAAACCTTTATTCTGGACAAGGTATATAGACGACATTTTTATGTTATGGACGGAGAGTAATTCAAGACTTTGAGACTTATTAAACGCATTGAACTCCTTAGATAACAATTTAAAATTTACTTGGAATATCTCCAGAGAGTGAGTGACATTTCTGGATATTGACTTTTACGTCAAGGAAGGTTACTTGAAACACAAATTTAATATAAAACTTACTAACAATTTTCAATACCTTATACAACAGTTGGCATCCTTTATATGTAAACAAATCAATTGCCTTGTTCCACCAGCAACAAATTTATGCACCTGTAGTTAAAATCTTAAAAATAACTGTAGTGACATAAAAATATGATGTATTTTTAAAACGGAGGTATTCTACAAATAATTGAATAAAAAGTTACAGGTCAAAGAAAGTTACCTTAAAAATAATTATTTCAAAAATGTTATTGATACTAAATTAATCTATATATATATATATATATATATATATATATATATATATATATATATATATATATATATATATATATATACTAATCACTGTGTTGAATAGAAGAAAAGAAAAGAACTATTTTTCACTTCTATATTTCGGGGGATTTAATACCCCGTCTTCAGGAAGTTTTAAATAAATTTATATATATATATATATATATATAAATCTATATATATATATATATATAGGTTTATATATACCTGTATCTTTATTTATGAATAAATTATATTTTTTTCGTTTATATTTTTATATGAGAGTTTTTTCTTCTTGGACTTTTAATCATAAATTTATAGATTATGCTGAGGGTCGAATCAACGAAATTATACTAACCATATTTTTACGTTATTAATATTGAATAACCACACGTTGACCAATATTATTGATTAGTAGTTGTGATATCATTTGACACAAACACTGACAGTAATATTAAACACTCCAGTAAACAATTTACGAGCAGTTGCATATGTTATAAACCTGTACTTTTGAAGCACTGCCTGGTGGCGAATTACATCAATGGGCATAGTATATAAACCTTCTCTGTGGAAAAATACATATACATACAAATTTTCATAATCGACGGATAAATAGTTTACGATTCCATAAAGGACATACACACAAACATTTATATATATATATATACTAGCTGTTTCCCGCGGCTTCGCACGCTTTTCGTAAGTTTTGCCCGCGTATGAGCATTTCTGGTTGAAGTAAATTATATTTCCAACCCTGATGTAGATTTTACCTTGATGTCACGATCAAGAAAATATGTCAAAAATGTATTGTACATGCATAATGTATTTTATTACAAAGTGGTCTACCACTCAACCTTTAAGTTCAACCAAAAATTTAGTTTAGACAATTATACATCATAACTTAGCGCCTTCAAATAGTGTTTCACTGTTTAATATACGTTTCTATCTCGTAATTGCAGGTTATAATGTGCAGGCGCTTTGAAAACTTTTCTTCATTTTATTCGTTTATATTCACGACATAAGCGAATAATTCAGATAATAACTATCCTATCTTCTAAGTTAGACTAAATTACGGATACATGTGAAATTTGATTGAAATTTGTTCAGTCGTTTTGGAGTTTATTGGCAACATACATCGTGACTCAAGATTTTTATATATATAAGATATATATATATATATATATATATGTGTCAATGTTTACGCTTTATTGTATTAAGAATGAAGAACCACCTAAACTTTCCCTAGTGCTTGGCATTATGCCAATATACTTCTGTACACACTCGTGTAGTCTCGCGTGTATTCTTGTTCTCTCAAAGGAGTTTTAATACAACTGTAACTATACTTGTTAATGAAAAACTGGAAGTTAAAATTTAGCACCAGTTATGGAAGTTAGTTCAATTGTTTCCCCAATTAGAGCGAGGGTTCGGTTTCAACTTCTGTAAGAGCCCTTGTGGGAATGCCTGAGTAATTTCTCTCTTTGGCCCGTGACTTAAACTTATTACGGCACTATAAATATAAAACCATTGTTTTGATTTAAATCAAAGTTGTCTAAAACACATTGGAAAAATGAAATACTATTTTACTGTGCTAATACAAAACTTGAAAAGTATTTCTTCAAACATTTATATTTGAAATATTTAATTCGTACACACATAGCACTAACTATGTTGTATTATATATTTATTCGAATAACATTATAAAGTTAAAGTTGTACTTCAAGATAAACAGCTATTGCTAGATACTCCAATGAGTTAACAAAACATACAAATTACGATGTGGAGTGTTTTATACAGAGTGTGTTTAAACTCCTAAGTTCGTAGTACCCGTTTTGTTTCGTCCGAAATTCGTCACCGCATAAGCTCAAATGAGCACGATCGCTAAAGAAGTATGCTTGCAAAACCTGAAGCTACAAAGATTTTGTCAGTCAAAAGATATCACCCGTTTATAATCAGTTATAACAAATATGCAAAATTTAGTCTATTTTTTAAAACAACCCAACTATATTTTTTTAAACATTGGCCAACGCATAAGCGTGGACTGATACTTTAAAGATACGCTTGCACAAGCCAAAATCAACAAATATCTTATGCCTATCAACTGTGACATGGTTTATATACCACTTATGACTGAGCAGAGATAAATAAAAACGATCAAGATCAGCGAAACCCAACTATAGTTTTTAAAACGTGATATTCTCCTTACAATTACCTGAATGTGAATGAGTGTTGTAATTTCTTTTATATTATATAGTCAATTTTTAAATAAATAGAAAATTTTATAGAAATCTATTTAAGAATACTAAAATTCAGAACGTCCGTAGCTAGTGGAGACACGTCACAAAGATAGAGTAAAATAATTATCAGTTAAGTTTATAGGGAATTTTTATTGAGCACATCTTAACTCCATACAAGCAAACACTACAGCCAGCTTCTTGCCTAACAATAAACTACTGTTCTTGTTTACGTACACCCATGTTTACAGTTCTGATAGTACACTGCATGTCTGTTTTGTGAGCGGAAGCCAGAGGTTATGTACTTGCGTTACAATTTCCTGTTAGCAGCTACAATGCTTGATTACCGCGGTTTATACAACAAGAAATACAAAATATAAAGTTTCATTTACTTGCTATTCTTAATTTTAATGTTGTACAAAATATTAAAAATTTAAGGAACAATAAATATGTTGTAGAAACTTGCAAATATTAGCAAAATTATTAGTTATTAGTAAAATCAAGAATATAAAAAAATATTAATTAATTTATAACACACTTTTCGGTGGCGCAAAAATCATAATTACTTTTTTTATTTCATTCTTTCCAAATAAAACGTGTCTGATTCTACAAGCAACACAATTAACACAACACCGTTATAACAGTTGCGATGTAATAGTTAATTATCGGTCGTTACAATATATTAGCAAGTAAGCGGTAAATATTATTACCTATTATTATTACTAAATATTTATGTATATAAGAGGTTATACCATGGATTATACTAGTCACACAATTTTGATTTGTTTATATTGTGTAAATAATATAATCAAAAGATATACTGTCTACGCTAGTAAGAATGATAAACGGAGGTACTTAATCTTTCTTGCTAGTGAAGTAATTAAATATAAATACACGTAACTGTTTCTGAGTAAGTTAAAGTCATTCTTCATTAACACTTGTTAACCTAACGGCGTTCTACCTTTAGAGAGCATCGTTAATTTGTACACACAATTCATTGTAGTTTCGTTAGATTAACTTAACTAGCTCCGCCTTATATTCTAAAGAACATCACGATTTCAACACCGTTATTTTATGTTTGGTACTGATTTTATTATGTCCGGGCGTATGTCTGGTTATACACAAATTTCAAATACCATGGCCCAACTGTGTATATGCATTTAATTGCGAATACTGTAAGGTTTTATTAATACCTTAATAAAATAAATATAATGTAATTATAGTTCATAACGATGAACAATAAATAAAATTACAATTAATTGTATTATCTGCAAGTAGGAAAAAAACACAGTTATTATTATAGTTCATGGATGAATTAATATTGTATTGTAAGTAAAGTGTTTACTCACTTGGTTATTGGTAATATTGCGCTTTAGCTATAATTATTATGTACTAGCTGTTACCCGCGGCTTCGCATGCAATCTTAGAACCAAAGTCATTATATTACTTAGTAAAAGCAATTATAACGTAATATGATGGGAGTCCTATACAAATTTTAAAACGTAAGTAGGCATACATCAGATAGATATTATTTAAGTTCATGGTAAATAGTATCAGAGTTTAACTTAATTATAATATCATGTTTGGCACGTGTAGGATTATTTCAGGTTCTAATTAGTTATATATATAACGTCACAGCTGAATCTGCCTGGTCATCCCGATCAAGAAAACACAAATCTCAGATCACACAGAATGTCTCTAAATATTTAATAGTGTTATGGGAAATGTATTCGGTATTAACTTATAGTAATAATCAGACAATATTTTTTAATCACTCCAAATTAATAATTTCACTTGTATGTATATTATATACCAATGTTCACCACAATTAAATTAAAAATACTATAAGGACCTGAAAGATAATTAAATGTAATTATGTATCTCAACTGTAGTTAAATATAGTTATATAGGTTCCCGCTGACAAGTATTGTACTTATCAGAAATGTATAATTTCTTGAATAAACGCAATTCAATTCAATTCAATTCAATTCAATATATATATATATATATATATATATATATATATATATATATATATATATATGATTTGTGTATATATATATATATACTTACGTAGGACCGAGATGCCTACTTCTGTTAGTTAGTGCCTACTTAAGACCATTTAAATTCACTTACCTACTATGTCACAGTTTAGCTTGCCATATTGCCTCGATCAAATGTTATGTACGTTCGATTATCTAGTTCTCGGAAATCTACTTTGGTCAAAATCGTGTTGACATAGTTGAGTTTGCTAGGACTGAAAAGCCTATTACGACCTAGGGGGTAGCCCTACCTACTTCTTATGTACTTCCGGTATAAGGGGGAAATCCTTATTAAGGTTATGCAACATTCCAAAATAATCTTTATTAATGTTTTGCGTTACACGTGTTTTTTGGACTGTGGCCAGGGAAAGAATGAATCGTTAAGGTATGTTAGTATTTATTTCTCTGTTTTTCCGTAAGCCATTGTTAAAATGCAATATCTTAATGTCAAGGAAGCCCACCAGTTTAAAGTAACTTATGAGAAAAAATTCATAACTTTGTTCATTAAGGTTAGTTTTATAACAGTATGTAATGCATTACATGATTTTAATTCGTCACTGGCGCAAACTAGAGTAAAATTTATATATTAATGTTTTATTTACTATCTGCATTACACTACCGATCAAGCACTGTTTACTTATTATTGATCAAATTCATATGTAAACAGATGTTTCAGAAAGTTTGTCGAACTATAGCTGTCAACAGCTGTCAAAATACGTTTCGCTCTTATCATAACATTCGAATGTAAACAAACTAATTTTTCAATTTGAATTCCACTTTAATGGTGAAACGAATGTGTCATGGGTGGTAAAAAGCACTCTAAATGTTAATTCAGACCAAAAGCTATACCTGTTCCAAATTTCAGCACAATCCGTATAGCAGTTTCAGCGTGATTCGAGGACAAACCTCCAAACATTCAAATATCCAAAAATTCAAACTTTCGAATTTATAATATTAGTGGGCTTTATAACTGTTGATATTAGTGTATAAATGCGATGTTGTTAGTTATAGTTATATACCTGTACGAGATTAACTAGTAGTAATATTATAACAATTTAGTATTTCCGAAATTTTGTAAGTATGAAAAATTTGAAACATTAATTGCGTAGTTTTGCAAAAAGTGTGAGTAAAGGGAATTCACTTGTTGTATAGTACTGAGTCGACAAAGTCAACTTTCACTGAGAGGCGGCGTTGCAGGGAGAGGTTGTGTGCCCGAGAAGCGAAGAGCCGTCACAGAGATCAAAGTGCAACGTTTATACAGACTTGCTACCTGGACTGAGGCTAGCCACCAACCTAAACAGTGACTTAATAGCGTTTAGTGCCTCTGGTATGACCGAGATAAGAGCGGCTGTGTGCCCGAGAAGTGAAGAGCCGTCACAGATATCAAAGTATAACGTTTATATAGACTTGCTACCTGGACTGAGGCTAGCCACCAACCTAAACAGTGACTTAATAGCGTTTAGTGCCTCTGGTATGACCGAGATAAGAGTGGCTGTGTGCCCGAGAAGTGAAGAGCCGTCACAAAGATCAAAGTGCAACGTTTATACAGACTTGCTACCTGGACTAAGGCCAGCCACCAACCTAAACAGTGACTTAATAGCGTTTAGTGCCTCTGGTATGACCGAGATAAGAGTGGCTGTGTGCCCGAGAAGTGAAGAGCCGTCAAAGAGATCAAAGTGTAACGATCATATAGACTTGCTACCTGGACTGAGGCTAGCCACCAACCTAACAGTGACTTATTGGTATGATGTATCAGGGGAATGCCAATGTACATTTTGATATTCCAACCAGTAAGCGTTGTTGGCATTGTATCTGAAGGTCATTTTGGAACTGGCTCGAGTTGACCCACTTCACAGGTATGAGTTAAACAAAATTAGTTTTTTGTTTTAGTATTTTACAATATAAAAGCAATTAAATTGTAATAAAGTTTAACCTGAACACCATGATGTAAATAAAGTACATTGTTTTCAATATTTTTCAATTAACCTGTATTAAAATCTGCTATCATATACTATACTAATACTATTGAAATTATACTCGAACATCTGTACATATTTGTGCTTGCTAGATATTTACCGTTATTCACACTTCTCTCGCTACATTGAAAGAATATGAAACCACTTTTCTAACTCTTATGACTTTTAGCTTCCAAATTGATACTAAGTACACTAACTTAAGAACATTCAAATTATTGTTTAGTACAGTTGGAAATTCCTCATATAAGGAATGCCCATCAGGAATTATGAAACATTTCAATTTATCGTTATTGATACGCAAAGTATACTTGAAGCTTATGCACCTAAAACTGCATAATAAAACTAGGCGGAGAGCTTTATACTTCAAACTAACTTCATAGCTATACACTTCAGAAGTTTGAAATGATTCATAGTATTGAACAGGATTGATTCCTATTAGATGTCAGCAATGTCCTATCTAACTCAGTATTCTATATTCCATATAGAGTATTCTATGGTTCCATATTTGGTGGGGATAGCGAAGCCAACGATGCTCTTGATAGGAGTAGAACTCCATCAGAACCACGAAGTTCTATGCTATTATATGTAAGTCCCAGACAAAAGAAGCACATATGAATTTTCAGCTTCCTAAGTGCCAGGACAGTGATAGTGATGACCTCTCTGTCCCCACATCTAGCAGACGAAGTGCTACGTGCAGCACAACAAACAAACAGAATATAGCATAAAATGTAAAAAATGCTAAGTAGCAATCCGTTTTAAATGTTTTGCTACATTTAATAACATTTTAAAACAACTTACTGGATTCATTTGAATAAAATATTTCCAATACCCTTATTTTATAATTTATTACATAAATCTTTTTGTTATGACAGTTTCTAACGTCCTAAGTCACACCTTTGTTTCACACGAATTGACATTCTTTTAACTTTATATTTCAAGCTACTTTTAGTTTAAACATAACACATTTTCTTGCAAAATTGTTTAATTTTCAGTTATTAGTATCCTACTTATTGAAAAATAAAATTTGGTTTTATAAAACAAGAATTGTAACGGTTTATTACCCTAAAATATCAGTTGATAATTTCACCCGTAAACATTAAACATTGGGTATGTGGAATTAACGTTTACTAGATGAAAGGTTCCATACTCTCTAGTGAAAGAGGTGCGTAGAAAAATAATTGTATTGTTATTAAATGCACGTTTATGCTATTTACATTTATTAGTTATTGTTTGGTGGTCAAAGTGACTGGACGACTTTTTAACCAGAGAGTGTTAACTCTAAGCAACCAGGAAATTTAAGACATAAAGGATTAATGAGGAGTTGAGAGGAAATGCATGAATCATATATACTACAAAAGTCTCATATACGAAGAGGTGGATTCCAAAAAGAGCTAAGTCAATTTTTTCTCAACTTCTGATTTTAGTTGTTCCAGAATGCTGAATTACAGTTGTATACAGTGTTGTTATTGATACTAGTCAATGGGAGCTAAGTCTAATGTAAAATTAAAGGTGAAATACGACATTTCTTCCAAAGAGTGCTAAGTCACTGGGAGTTTCATTCCAAAGTCTGTGAGCATGCGCAAAATAGCAGCTGATCTGTCATAAAAATCCCTAACCTGGAATACCAGTCACAAGTGTTCTTTTGGTGGTTTTGTATTGTGTTGGTTTATTATTTGAAGTAAATAATGTGTGATAATAGTTTACTTGAAGAATATAATAAACAAGTTGATTTGTCAGATAGAGGAAGAAAGAGAACTAGAAATGAAGAAAACTGGGACAAAAACCGGCGAAAATATGCTAGGAACTGTTCATCATCTAAAAGTAAGCCTACTATTGATTGTAAACATAACCTTAAAAAGGGCTGTTTAGCTGGCTCTTTAACAGAAGAAGACGTTATTGATTTTTTCAATAAGATAAATAAGCATAAATCTCAAGCAGCTCAAAATAATTTTTTAATGAAATACATTCATACTTCTCAGCCTAAAACAAGACGACCTAGAAAGGAAAACCCTAGATGCCGTAGTGTTGCATCATATTTCATACGTAAAGCTAATGGGCCTATTGTTCAAGTCTGTGCCAAGACATTTTGCTCTATAACACAAGTTGGGCGAAAAAGACTGAGCAATTTAAGTAAATATTTCAGAGAACACGGCGAGTCTAGGCCAGAAAATAGGGGGGGTAGTAGAGTCACTGAAAATGACAAGAGTATTACCATGTCAATAATAAACTTTATTATAAGATTGAAGTGTAGAGAGAGCCATTATGGGCGGCATAAAAGTGTAAGAGGTTACCTACCTCCTGAACTTAGTGTGAAAAAACTTTGGCGTACATGGAAAACTGATGCAAACGCTAATGGTCTTTGCTCGTACTCTAAATTCTTTAAATTATTCAACCTCCGTTTTAATTTAGCTTTTGGAGATCCAAAAACAGACATTTGTTCATTTTGTGAAGAATGTAAACTAACTATTAAATCAGCAACAGACACCAAGCTTAAGTTAGAAACCATGACCAAACTAAGATTACACAAATTGCGGGCCAAAAAGTTTTTTGAATTAGTTGGAACCGAGGTTCCTGATACTGTTTGTGTATCCTTTGACATGGAACAAAACCAACCGTTGCCAAAGTTGTCCGTTGGTAAAGTTTATTATTGAAGGCAGATTTGGATGTTTAATTTGACTTTTGTAATACATGGGCCCAACCAAGGTAAGGAAAATGTGTTTATTTACACGTGGACAGAAAACCAATCAGCAAGAGGTTCAAACCAAGTTTGTTCTGCATTGATGGACTTCATTAAAGTTCTTCAAAACAGGTTCCAAGAAGATCCTCATAAACCAAGCAAACTGAGGTTGTTTTCAGATTCGTGCTCCGGCCAGAACAAAAATCGAACTGTTTTAGGCTGTCTGTTACATTATGTCAATCAAAATGAAATTCCATTCTTCTCTACAATCGAACATGGTTTTCCGATTCGTGGTCATAGCTATATGCCTCCTGACAGAGTCTTTGGTCGGATGGAACAAGAATTTCGAAAAAAGGAAGTCATTGAAAGCCCAAGAGAATACTTGGAAATCTACAAACATTATGGTGTTGTTAAGATGCTGGGAGAATATTGGGATGTACTTGATTATAAGTTATGTGCAACGAACGGCCTCAAAAAAACATTCCCTTTCTTATCAAGAGAGCAACGATTTTTTGTATATTCCAGTAAACACCAAAAAGTAGGTTGTAAAAGTACGTGCACAGGGGACAAATCTTGGTATGCACTCATAAAAAAGAACAAAAATACTTTTATGGAAGCCTACAAAACCATTTTCAAAAGTTCCAATCAAAAATTGCATAATTAAAGAAAAACAGAAAGATGTTTGCAATCTATTGAAATTTCTCAGTCAGGACCCGGAAATGAAAACATTTTATGAAGATGCTTTGAAAAATCCCACTGGAGAGGGCGACAATACCGAACGTGTGTATGATGAGGCAAGAACCGTTTTTGTAAAAAGGGTTAGACCTGTTATGAAGAAACATGGAGTGAGGAAAATCAAATAATAAAATTTAATACGACGGACACGGTCATTTTTTGTAAAAGCTATTGTGTTTTTAACAATAGGTCGTAGTTTTGGTTTAATCAGCTTAGTAAAAGATATTTTACCATGCCAAACACATTATATTGAAAATAATGTAACTTTTGAAATGTTATTAAATTAATGCATTTCTGTATTGAAGCTCTGTTTATTTCTAAAGTAAAATAATCATACCTAAAGTAAGGTTCGGTTTTCCAAAAAGTGCTAAGTCGAATGACTTAGTGCCGTTTTGAAAAATATTTTTATTATAATTTATCCAAAATTAAATTAAAAATCTATCAATAGATTAATAACATAAATTGTTTCCCTATATCTCTAAAACAATTAAAACATATGTTCAAATTTACCTATCTAAACTGTTTTTACCATTTCCTGAAAGTTTATAAAAATGACATAGCTCCTTTTGGAATCCACCTCTTCATTTACTTTATTAATTTCACTACTGTAAATTAGTCACATTAAACTAATAACATGTACACTCCAAAAAATTTAGTTAATTTGTTAAATAATTGGACAAATTTGCTGTGTTATAAATTTGTAATGCAACTAGAACTAATATGTTAAATTTTAAGAATGTATTTTAGATTAGTTCTGTGCTTTATAAATTTTTTTAAAATGTACTGCTGTATTTTCATCAAATATCTATTAACATTATGTAAAAAAAAACTATAACAATGATGTTATTTCTCCAAGAAAAGGCGTGTTATAATAGTGTTACTCCAATTCAACAATATTTTATAACTACAGTTATTAAATTGAAATTAACACACTCGTATTTTATTTTCAATTTAACAGAAACATTTTAGTAGAAAAGATTATTGCAAAAATACATAAGTAGGTTAACTTCGTAAGAATTTGATATATGCTTGTTGTTATGTAAATGTACACTAAACAAGTTTAGAATGTCATTATAATTGTTTCTACAACTATTATTATTAGTTTGAGGTTGAGTGGTAGAGAGGGCTAAATAGCCCTAACTCCGCCTCTTAAATAAAGGCATATTTCATTTCATTTACATCAGTGTTAATAAAACACCGCGAATTAAAATTTTGGTGTTTCACTAGTTACAGGGAGAGTTTCAGCATCAACTTCTGTAATAGGCCTTATTACGATACCAAATTTCTTTCTTTCTCTGGCCTGCTACATAATCAGATTCTAACATCGCAAGAATTAAATGAAAATCTTCTTCAAAAAATGTATAAAATACATTAAAATAACACTTAATGGTAAAAAATATATTTTAAAATATTCTTATTTCAAATATTTAGTTAATGAAGATTTTTAACATGATTTTTTATGTATTCAATTCTAATACAAAAGTTAAAATTCGAGATAAAACCCCCATTGTAACATATACTAGTTAAATAAAAAATGAATGATATGGAATGTTATATATGAAAATTACTGGTCCAAGTACACACTGTAGTAATCTATATCAAACACAATTTGCAAGTTATCGTATCATTAGAATGTTAAATTATACGGTAATGAAATTGTAAAACTATAGTTCGTTGTAAAGAGTTACAGTGAAAGCAATAAATTACTGGGTTAATAACGAGCAATGTGTTCACGAAACTCTACACCCGTACAACACAGACGTAACGGAGAGTATGATTGTGCTGTCTCCAGTACAATGAGGAGAGCGAGTGTGAATGTGGTTGACTGTCGTATCGGGAGATGGTAAATTTAATTAATCTGGACTGGTGACTGTTTCGTAGAAATTATTCGTATTCATGTTTAATCGTTAAATTTTCTGTTCATATCATGACAATGAAAACATTCACAATACCATGGATTAGAAATGCTTAGTTTACCGTTTGAATGATAAAATATGTGATTTTAGTGTATTTTTTATTGCAGAAACCAGTAATGAAAAGTAAACTCAATTTTGGGACAATTATTTTCTTTCGGTTACTGATGAAAACCAAAATCAATATGATATATATATATATAATTTCAATAAGCATTGAATCGCAAAAAGTACTTGCTCCGCCGGGAGTCGAACCCGGATCTCTCACTTGCCGGGTGAATGAGCTACCATTACACACACAGAGCGCTTACTTTTTCCGATTCAATTATTTTGTATCTGGCCGTATCTGTCACATATGCGTTTAAATAAGCAAACTAACATATGATCGGAAGACCAAATACCTGTCAAACGACTTTTATTTAACATTAAATTGTATAAATGGCTATTGCCTTATTTAATATCAATAAACATTGAATCGCAAAAAATTACTTGCTCCGCCGGGAGTCGAACCCGGATCTCTCACTTGCCGGGTGAATAAGCTACCATTACACCACAGAGCGCTTACTTTTTCCGATTCAATTATTTTGTATTTGGCCGTATCTGTCACATACGCGTTTAAATAAGCAAAACTAACATATGATCGGAAGACAAAATACCTGTCAAACGACTTTTATTTACATTAAATTGTATAAATGGCTATTGCCTTATTTAATTTCAATAAACATTGAATCGCAAAAAGTACTTGCTCCGCCGGGAGTCGAACCCGGATCTCTCACTTGCCGGGTGAATGTGCTACCATTACACCACAGAGCGCTTACTTTTTCCGATTCAATTATTTTGTATTTGGCCGTATCTGTCACATATGCGTTTAAATAAGCAAACTAACATATGATCGGAAGACAAAATACCTGTCAAACGACTTTTATTTACATTAAATTGTATAAATGGCTATTGCCTTATTTAATTTCAATAAACATTGAATCGCAAAAAGTACTTGCTCCGCCGGGATTCGAACCCGGATCTCTCAATTGCCGGGTGAATGTGCTACCATTACACCACAGAGCGCTTACTTTTTCCGATTCAATTATTTTGTATTTGGCCGTATCTGTCACATATGCGTTTAAATAAGCAAAACTAACATATGATCGGAAGAAAAAATACCTGTCAAACGACTTTTATTTACATTAAATTGTATAAATGGCTAATGCCTTATTTAATTTCAATAAACATTGAATCGCAAAAAGTACTTGCTCCGCCGGGAGTCGAACCCGGATCTCTCACTTGCCGGGTGAATGTTGCTACCATTACTCCACAGAGCGCTTACTTTTTCCGATTCAATTATTTTGTATTTGGCCGTATCTGTCACATATGCGTTTAAATAAGCAAACTAACATATGATCGGAAGACCAAATTTACACCACAGAGCGCTTACTTTAATATATGTATTATATATACATATACATACATATATAACCATGTCATATAGGTTTTAAGGCTTGATACTGTACCTAATAATATAAAATTTTTACAACTTAATTTGAAACGTTTTGAAACTTAAAAATTATTAATCGGCTATAAAAAGAGTAACAATTGCAAAAAATTAAAAAATATATATGATAGTTTATTTTAAAAATACAATGATTTGCATCTTAAGGATCTTAACTCCAAACAAACAAAACAAATTACAATTTATTGTCTATTTTTGTTTACACTCATGTTTACAGTTTTGATAGTACACAGTACGTCTGGTTTGTGAGAGGAGGTAAAAACATCATAGCTTGTGGAGGAAATTTGCAAACAAAGAGTAATATAGTTGACAGTTATGTTTATACAGAATTAATAAAAAGCAAATATTACAGCCAGCATCTTGTATATCAATAACTAAATCATATACAGCAAAATATGTCCTACATTTACGTAAAGGAAAAACGAAATAAATACTTTATTATTTATTATCTAAATTAAACTAAGCAATAAAAAATTGTCTGACTGTTCCTAAACATCCCTAGGACTAGTGAACGACTTTTGCTGCATAATTTAGATAAAAACAGTAAAAAACTTTTAGATAAAAAACGATGGAGCTTTCTTAATGTAATAGATCCCTATAAACAAAAATATTGAAATTTCAAGAGAGTACCAATTTTTATTTAAACGTGAGCCGTCTCTTAAAACTGAATAGCCGTCTTATTAAACCTGTGGAATTTGTTAAGGAACGGCTTAATTGCTAAGGGATACAAAACATATTACTTGCAAGTTTATTACCAAACAAATTCTTATTTCGATAGAAGCATGGTTTTTTATTTAAAAAATTCTCAAGTATTTGTCACAAGTGGTTTGTACTTATGTACAGAACAGGAAAACAATAAACTCAATTGATTTTTATTGGACGTAGAAGGATTTGGAGAGTCGAAGAGACACACTTTATGTGTTTCTAGACTTGTTCAAAGCCTTTGGCTGTGTTGGTAAAGGCACCATGGCTCAAACTGGAGAATTACAGGATACGAAGAGTTCCACCGAAGTAGATGAAATTGTTTCTTTATAATCAGAAACAATATGTGATAAATATTGATCTATTTTTAGCACGCTGCTTTTCATGGCATATACAGTATCATGGCAGCTTGTCCAGTGTGCATATAAAATGATTCTTCTCTTCACGGCATCTTTACAGAGTAAAATTGTAATGCCCGAGACTGACTGAGCTCTACTGTGTACTCCAGCACTAAAATGAGCTGAGTATACAAAAAAATACACCAAAATTAATTTACATAATTTTATTTGAACGGCAAACATATATGATGTTATATCATGGAGAAGATGGAATACATAATTTGCCAACATTTTTAAACTACAAAAAAACAACCAGGATAAATTACAAACTTCCGCTGGAGAAAACAATATAAACCACGTTAAAAAATTTTGTACTTTTGACACATCCCTGCCTCTATATTTTGTATACATCTCTTTATTATAAATATCGTGCAATCACGTAAGAGATAGAGTTACACTACAATGAAACTAGAGTTTCTAAGATATATCGGTTTGAGAGACACTAAGCGGTACCGCATGAACGTGTGCCTGCTCATACAGGAATTGCATTTGCCAATAGTATGCCGAAAATGATCAAAAGAGCCCCAACTTAGAAGGCTTTACTGCTCTTTTTAGATCAGTTTTGATTTCAGAAACGATTTATAGTACTGACGAGTTTAGGGAACACAAGTGGGAGAGCACATGATTGGTTAACTGATCCAAAATATAGATGAAAAATTAATTAATGTATGTGAACCACCTGAATAAAACATATTTTATCTCTGTACAAGATATTGGAAGGAACGTATGCTAAAGATTTAGTTGTATTCAAGTAAATTGACGTTTAGATATAAGGATTATATTTTAATCATTTTCATAAAGATATTTATTATTATTAGTAGTAGTAATAGTAGTGGTAGTAGTTACAGGTGAATTCTATCTAGGAGACGGAGTGTAATTCGACCTGAAACAATAATATAGTTTTCTATCGAAGCTGATAATTTATGTCAGGAACAATAAACACACATTCAGTGTGACCTCGATATAGGAAGTCAACTATTGAAATTTCTGGAATAGCGATAGAGCCGATATTGCAGTGTAGGTATTTTTTAAATGTATGTCACATACCCCAGAGACTATTAGGTAAATGTTGTATTTTAAAACAGTTCTTATATGTTTGTTACTGATTTTATTATATCCGGGTGGATGTCTAGTTATAAAGAAATTTCAAGTGCCATAGGTTAAATGTGTATACGTAATTAATTGCACATATTGAAATATTTGAATTATTACCCGGATAAATTTAATTAAAATGATAATATACGTCATAACGTGTAACAATAAATAAAATTATAATTACATTTATTATATCCTTGTGGGCAAAAACATAGCCCATAATGTAGTTCATTGACAAATTAATATTTTATTGATAGGTACACTCAGCCTGATGAGGGTATATTGGTCACTTTGGCGTGTAGCTATAATTGTTATGTATTTCTAACTGTTTAACTGTAACTAGGATTATAACGACTTGGATTGTAGATATTAATATTCAGACATCCAAGAAGATACAAAATATTTTTTGATTAGTAAGCTCCGAGTGAATATTCAGTAAAATTTATTACTAGATTTTTAACTAGTAAATATTACCCGCTTTGTCTGAAATAAAAATCACAGTTCTAAATAAAAATAGTGCATTTATTTTAAACTGGAAAATTGAAAAGTTAAATGTTTAAGATTTTTTATCACTCTATTTTCCACAAAGAATTGACAAATCCGTTGAGTAACATTAAAAGGTCCTTTGGCAGGAAATAAAAATATCAGTCAAATATATCAAACTAAAAATCAGAGCTCTCTTCTGAAATAAAATAATAAAGTTTTCAAATAAAAATCAAATACCACTTGGAAATAGCTAAATAATAAAATGTTCACTTCTAAGTTCACTCAAAATTCAAAAATAAAAATCAAACTTCTCTTTTCACTAGTTGTACCTTAACTTTCAAGTCTTTGCAATTCAGATACGACTCTCTCAAGCAATTATTGAAGTTCAATTAATTTCAAATTAATAATTCACAATAAAACAGTTCAAATGAAATATTACTAAATGACTAAATCCACTCAAATTTATTAACAAAGTTAAATTGTAATTCACTTTTCTTGCACGTTTGAACCAAATGTAACATGTTTGATTCTATTGTGCTGTCTTATTCATCAGTTATGCAGATTGCTCTGTAGTTTCTATAAATTTAACTTAAGTTAAAATAAAAAAATCAACCAATGTAGCTTTAAAAACGCTACAAGGATTCAACTGAAGAGGATTATGATGGTGGCGGATGTTATTCTGGCATATTTATGAAATACGTAGTAATTTTACAAATTAGAATTGAATTTTAAACATTGATTACGTAATAATAAAAACAATATTAGTAAAGGGAATCAACTTATTAGATGGTACAGAGATGACAAGTCAACTTTCACTGAGAGGTGGCTTGGCGGGGGAGCGGCTGTGTGCCCGAGAAGTGAAGAGCCGTCACAGAGATCAAAGTGTAACATTTATATAGACTTGCTACCTGGACTGAGGCCAGCCACCAACCTAAACAGTGACTTAATAGCGTTTAGTGCCTCTGGTATGGCCGAGATAAGAGCGGGCTGTGTACATTCTGAAATCATGGCAACCCTGCAAATTGCAATCGGTATCAAAGTGCTAGTTATGACCTTATGAATCTCAGAAATCCCTTTAATGTTAATGGAACCCGAATAATATTTACTTACTATGTTAACAAACATCAACACTAATATCTCCAAATGTTTTAATGCTTGTGCTATTGATAAATAATCACGTTTCGTTGAGCACAGTACAAAGAAATATACAATCATTACTAAATGTTTGTCGCATTAAGTAATCGACGTCATGTAAGCTAAGCATACTGAAATAGCACTATTAAATTTTACGGTACACGGCAACAAGGTTGTGAGTACGAGTTATAAACAAGATAATTAAACCTATCCTGGGACTGCCATGTTATTTAATTTCCGAGGAGTGTTGACTGTGGCACCTAGCGGCAACGATAGCATCTTCGGAGACCAGGAGAGAAGAGTGACGTGTTCGCTGAATGGGATGATTGAAAGAGGTATCAGTTTGAAGTTTGAGACCTTTGAAGGAGAAAAGTGACGCTATTAGGCTAAGAATAAAACTTGTATGTTGAAGATTAATGTGTGTAATTAAGTAAGAATTTTTTAAACTTTTTCTCTTACGAGTGCTAATTATTTAACATTTAAACATATAGTCTATTAAACCAATAGTTAGAAAAAAACCTCATTTTGCGGTTCATGTTGATGACGTTCATCCAAGCTGAATAATAGATAGTGGTAATATGTAATTTAGTAGCCTGTGAGGACCACGAACTTAATTAAAATTGACATACTTGCTTATTCAGAAGAAGTAGGTAGAGTTTTTGACCAACCTAAAAAACATTACTAATAGATGTTTCTTTATAAAGTATTACTAATATGTACTAAATATCTCGATGACCTTTCGAGAAACAAAGCAATTCTAAACATCTTTTGTTAATTTGTATAGGTCCACATAAAAAATGGAATTGTGAATTAAAAAACACGTTGCAATGCTGACATTATGGAACGAACTAGAATATGTCTAAGCTGGTCTAATTACGTATTTAAGATGTGTAGGTAAAACTTTTGTACCGAGTTCAAACTGGTTTCAGGATTTATTTTGCCAGTCCATAGTGATAAAATAGTTCTAATGGGGTTACAGGTAGTATATATCTCGAAACAATTTGAAATGCAAAATATCATTGCAACAATCGAAGGTTTTTAGTGAAAATGCTGTATTCTTACCTGTCATGTTGTTTTAAAAATTAAAACAGTTTTAAAAAAAACACGAATAATAAGGGTTTGCGTTGCATGAACAAAACGGATTATAGGAGTATACATTAGAATGAAATATACATAATTTTTATAAACTTATAGATACTTTTTTACATGATATTTCCCAACATAAATCGTAAAGATATTTCAAGGTTATTTGTATTTTTGTTAAGTATTTTCAGATTGTACCATATTGGTGCATGAATAATAAACGTTGAACATCTCAAGCATTCATAGCTATTCTCGTTTTTCAACACTTTTTATCTGGATTCTCTTTGTGTACAATAACGTAATTAAATTTTCACGGAATGTTTTCTATACATTTGTAACTTATTTAAATATTCAACAAAGCAAATCAGTAATTTAAAATATTCCATTCAATTTTAACGAGGTGTTTGTAGCTGCAATCTGTGATAAAATAAACGAGGAAGAAGTTCATCAAGTGCGCTCTCCACAGGAAGATATAAACAATCCTTTATTTATATTTATATTAGCGATTATATCAATATGATATTTTGTATACCTTTACTTTATCATTACATTTAATTTTTTGTAGCTGGGCCTCTAATTTAGTATTTGATATATTCATTAAGTTATAATTGGGAAGCATTTGAATTAATTTCTACCAACAATATATTTTTATAATCTTTTGTATCTATATAACATTTATTGTTATATTAAGATACTGCGTTTTAATGAAAACTGATTTAAAATAATGTTCAGTATAATTTTACCAACATTATAAATCATAACTATATCAGAATATGATACGCATGCAAAGGAAACATAAAATATCAATCTGCAAACAAGTTTTAAAGAACTTTATTCACGCTTTAAGGCGACTAAAATGTCTTCATTAATGTGACTGATTTACGTCGTTAGATATTTCAACGGTGTGTCTGTATTTGAAATTCTTCTTTAGTTCTTTAGCCTAATATACGTTCCGTATAGAACTGTTTAGTTTTCGTTATTACTAATATACGATTATGTTAACAAGAAAATGAATACGTTAATTTGTGATTATGTGATTGCCTTATAGTACAATTTTGGTTCCCATAGATAAAGTAAATTCTGATATGGTCGCTTTTACAATTTAACCACTTCATCTAGTTGTTCCTAGATTTAAAACAAATGTAGCCTGTATTTTCAAGGTTAGATGAAACATACGTAAATAAATATGTAATTTGATATTCATACGAAACAAGGAAGGCCACACCAAGAAGGAGTAATAGCCTTCGCTGAGGTTGAATGCAAAATGTCAAGTCTCTCTCATTTTATGCTTGAATGGCCTGGGAACTGACACAAACAATCATAAATAAAACAGATTGATGGAGTTGCACCATCATCAGACCCATTCTTATTTATTTACAAAAGAGCAATATACAAATTTGTAATGACACTCCAGTCAATCAACAAAACAGTTAACTGTCTTTCTCTATGTGTTTTATGGAAGTGTGATTAATTATACCTCGAGTATTGTACAATGATGGGATTAAAAACTAAGTTTAAAAATTGTGTTAAACAAAAATTATTTTAAAACGGTCTGTCTATTTTACTGTATCTTATCTAAAGGTAATTTATTATAAATTCGAAACGGTTGAATCTGAATTTACCAGGATATATTGGACTGAGGTTTTCGTATCAAGCAATTTTCAACAATGTACGTATAAGAAAGTGATTGAAAAACTTGCAGTAGTGAAATTTGCACGGTACTTAACGTGAAGTTATCGACTCACGATATTCAAGATCGGTTGTAATAAGCTATTATTGCTTCTATGCTAATTTCAGTTTATTATACTATACATCATTTGTACATAATATCACTCATAATCCAGCTAAATATTTAAAACCATTTAAATAAAAAAAATAATTCATTGAGTGTTACAGTTTGTCTGAAGAGTAAATATCTTCTAAAGATATTATTTTAAAATGAATTGGATTTTTCAATGAATTTTAGTTGGACTCACGCTATTTGTTTACGTGTACAAGAGCTTGAGTTACAACATAATAGTAAATGGTATTCAGTATATTCAAAGTTAATGTTTTGCAGTTCATTCCATTCGACACAAATGTGTGAAACACAAAGTTACGGAAGAAATGTATATTAGTAATATTTACAAATCAGACAGCGATTCATAAAGTACTATTCACACTTTTCCGAGAACTGATGCAACCAAAACAACGGTGCAATGTTTAATGACCTTAACTTGCAGTGACATTTTATTATCTACATTAAATCGTGCATAAATATTTGTGTACGGAATCAGTTTAAAGTCCTTGTATTGTTTCAAAGTTATAGCGTTCTCTTGACTATGGGAGTGAAGTATTTATTTTATTTTCAGATATTTTAATGAATAACTGACAGATATTTATCGTTATGTAATTGACTACCAGTTAATTGTAAAGTTTTTTTTGCCAAAACTGTAAGTTTAAATCCAAATTTTCACTAATTATCGATAGTACAGTTACTTGATTAGGTTACGAAAGCCAAACTCTTTGATGAAATCATGTGAAGATATAAAGAGAGTGATTATATCATTTATAATGGTTTTTTGTCGCATTTGGGTGACACACACACACGCGCACACGTGCGCGCGCTCATATATATCAATGTACAACCTTCAGCATACTTATTAAAATACTTTTTTACGATAAAATAAATGTTACCCACCATTTAATAGGGTGGGATAGGGATCGTAATTTGAAGATTTAAAACATTACACACCTTTTCCACGTTTAGAAAAGGGGGGGGGTATTCTTACACTCCAAAAATTCTAAAAAGGAATTTTAATAGGTATAGTGAAGATTGTAAAGCGATATCTCAATCCGGTTTGAATATATCCAGGCGTATCAGGACTTAATATACACTCTGTATATATAAAATCTTGTGTATGTATGTGTGCGTGGGTGCTTTTCCTCTTCATCGTTTTCTATAGACAGGAATGCGGATAAATTTCTATTTTGACAATCCACATTCAAAGACTAAATATTATATAAAATTTTTTCAGCTAAGTTAGGACTTCGTATATCTGAGTCTAATATTAAATTAAGCATTGTTTTTAATATTTATTCTTAATCAATAATTTAGGATGACTCATAAGACATTCTTCTTCTAGATATCAAATTGTGGCTGTATAAAGTGGTGAAATAATGGAGCTGAAGTTCTCAAAACCAATTTATCCTCGAGTTCTTGTAAAAACTCCGTCTCTCTAGATTCGTCACATCAAAGAATCCAAGTAAACTCTACATTGCTCCTGATTCATTTCAGATTGAATACATTCCATCGAGCTCTTTCTCCACTTTCGCTTCTCGGCTGAAAACATCTTTAACATAACAGTGGTAGGTTGACACCAATTTCATTTTACATTCAACTTGGCATTCAATTTCTTTATATGAACGAAATGATTACATTTTTATATTAAAAACAAAATGCAATTTACATTTACTTTATTCTTTGTTGAGAGTACCCGATTTATTTTAAAGTAAATAATTTGACAGGTGACCTGAGTTGTATTTATTAGTTTTGCAATCATAATATAAATCATGTATAAAAAATATGAGTGAACATAAATACCTCACGTATAGCTACGTAAGTGATATTTAATATGTATTTGTGAAAAACTTTAGTTTGTGGGTTGTGTTATTTGACCACAATAGTCTCATATCACTTACTGCACATTTCGATTAAAAGTACATGAGTCGTGGAACTGTAATATCAAAGTATTCGAATTAAGCAGCCTTTAGTTCTGGAGAATTTTCTCGTGCAAATTGGATACGATAAATAGATCTTTAATGTTATGATAGTTAAATTTTCAATTCCTATTGCATTTGTAAACTTATGAGATATTAATTAATTTATTAAAACTTGAGTGGTATTTTTAATATATTTTTACTCTTTATTTTCTTACTATAAATTTTTGATAGTAACAATGATATAAGTTGATAATTTAAAACTATAGTATTGTAAATAAGTTAATGTATTCTTAAATAAACGAGAAATAATAGTTCACTGACTAATAATAAATATAGTCAGGCCCAGGTTCATTACTACGGAATAGAACAGAAACTAAAATAGATCTTATTTTCTTAGTCCTTGCTCTATATCGAATCCTTATGAGTTATAAATACCTCTGAAGAAGAAACAGTTTTTGAAAATCTTATTAGGGTTGTTCTACATTGCCTAATATTTGATACTTTATTGTTCTCTTTCAAAGTTTTGTTGGTGTCACATTTTGGAATAGCGAGATTTGTTTATTTATCCTTTTTAAGTAAACACAATTGTAATAATTTATATTTTTTCAATTACGACAATTATCTGGATAATTGTTATTCTAATGAGGTTTTTAAACACATTTTAACACTCCATTCCTTTACCGAGGTTGAATTTAATTTTATGGGACTAATGTAATATTTACAGTAGTTACCAGAGTTAGAATATTCACAAGGCCAAAGAAGTTTATATATTCACAAGCTTAGAACATTATATTACTAATCCGAGATATACACGAACACGAACAGCAATTAAATAAACATAGTTTTGAAAATGTATGGAATCTGGAGAAAATCAGTAAATAACAGTGCTATTTCATATTATTACCTCTGAAATGTTAAGCAATAATAACTGGAATTAAGTTAATACCTGCCACTTTGTTGTTTTCCAGTGTAAAAGAATGTTTATGTTTTAATATGAACCAATACAATATTGCGATTTAAAATATCTAAAAAAAATTGTGATGTATTGCAAAACAATTTACTTAACCAAAGTAGAAAATTCGTTTATCCTATTTAAACGATGTAAAACAAAATTTTAATGAACACATGATTATATAAAACTGACAGAAAAAAAAACATACTCGTATTATAACATTTAAGTTTTAAGTTCAATTCGTTGTATAGCAGCATGAAGTATTACCTGACTTATCTGTATCAATCAATGATGTACAGTATATAGGGGCTGATCGAAATCTTGCATTAGTGAAGTTTGAACGTTCAAACAATGCACGGCAGCACTTGGTAAGTGAAAAGGTACCGATTCAATGTTAGTTCTAATCGGGTTGAACTGCTTTCCCATTGCTGAATCTAATAATCATGTTTTTAGGTGTATAATTGCAAATGCCGTTATACTAAATGTCACAGATGAACCTGAAAACAATACCGTATTTATTATTTTAATGTATAACTACATTTTTAGTGCCAGGAAATAAATTATAATTTACAATATTGTTTCATGAGATTTGGTAAAGGATTTATATAACGAGCTTCTGAAATCTAGGTCGAAAGAAAGTACCGCAATAACCTGAAAAAATCATATCTGCCATAAATAATCTGCTTTAAGACGTTGTAAAATACCAAATTTCTACATCTTACTGTGGAAACAAATTTTTTTTCCGGACCTGATACAAAAGAAAACATCAGTAACATTACGTTTTGAGAACTAAAAATCTTATCTCTTCCTCAAGTGAACAGGTGAATAACTAATCCAACACATAACTACAATCTATAGGTCTGCACTCACCGACGAACTACATATAACCTGACGCTAATAGTCAATGGAAATTGTCACGGCAGAAACAAGATGGTGAAGGTTATTGTGATTCCTGACATGCGTGTCACAACATTCTGGTATGAGTTGCTTATTTTAAACTAGATCGTATTTTTATGTTAGGTTATTTATTCATCTGACGAAGAGATCAAATTGAAAATCTTGAAATGGAGTCTTACTGACTAGCTTTATCACTGAACGATTTCAAATGTCAGAAAAATCCTGTTTTCTTCACAAAAGGGTGTTTTATTGACTTAATTCCAGCGAAAAAAAAACTTCAACATATCAGATTTTAATCACTATAAGAGAAAAAAGTCTTAACAACCTGTACATGCTTGTGCGTGTTGTAACTAAAGAATTATACAGATTTTTGCGTGAGCGTATTGACCAGTAGCCGAAGAAGTGATTTTTCATTATACACCTTTAGAAAACTAATAATATACCAGCATTGAAAGGTGTTGACTCACTCTTTTATCATATAATATACACTCTGAAAAGTAAATTCAAATGATAGAAGGAAGTGGGATATATCTGGGAAATATCGTTAGAACTCTTATTTATTTTACAGAATTTTAATATTAACAACTAATGTAGCAATACTATAAGGATCAGCGTAGTTTGTTTTTACTCATGACTTTAATTACTAATAGTAATGCATAAGAATATTATAAATGTTTAATATGGAAATATTTGTCATAAACACAAATACCAGCAAACAATTAAAAATTCATGAAAGCATCGTGCACAGAAATTTCAAACGCTGGTCAGGAATGGCAATATCCTATAAGTGGCGAAGAATGTTTAATAAAAGGACAAGTAAGGGTGAGTTTGGTAAACTGTCGGCCAGCAAGGATTTCGTGTAATTAAAAGAACATGCTTCAGAAACTTTTAGGGAATTAAATGTTTAACCTTTCCTTTAGTTCAGACATCGTTGAACGGTAATGCTATATCACATTGTATTCCGACGTTTCTACTGATGTAAATTTATTAACAAATAATTTATTAAAAGTGCACCAATATTTTAAAATAATATTTTTATCAGTACAGGCAAATTGGGTATAAATGAACACAGTCAATGTTTAGTTGATACGAAAACTTATATATGATGGTCTAGCCAATGGTAGGTTTATTGTTTTTACTTAAGGCTAACTTTTATCATCCCAATATTATTGTTGCTATAAATTAAGATACTAAACATACGACTGCATACAGGAGAAAACATTTACAATAAAACACACATAGTTTTTTCGATGGTCGATAAAATGATACTTATACATAAGTATCATGCATATATGCAGGATTATCTATTGACAAATATCTCTAAAGCAAACACTTTATTATTTTAGATAAATTTAAAAATACGTATTTATAGCTTTTACAACGTCTATGATTTTCCATGAAAGCTTTTAGGATACAAGCCAAAATTTAATTTTGCCTTTATTTTTCGTATATTATTTCATGGCACTTACTAAAAAAACTTTCAGGAAACAAAAAGATTATACTACTTCTTTTTGTTTTTCATAAATGATACTGGCCCAAAAACGTAAAGTTTTTTCTATATATGTAATTAACGCTAAAACAATGTCATGTGTAGCTTTTAAATGAAATGGCCTGATGATAGAAACAATAAACATTTTCTGAAACCTTTATTTTTAAAATGGTTGCTTTATAAAACCTTTCAACGTTCTTGTTTTAAAAACGACGTATGATTATAATAGTATATTTAAAACTTGAGAACTAACAATGTTATATAAATTAATTTCATATTTTAGTAGATTATACATTTTTATTTTATTATTTTTATCAAAAGAAAACTTTTGTTTATCTTTAATTCTTGTATAAATACCTGAAAGAGGTGGTAAAGAGTTCTGGGACATTCTGTAAATCGATTTTACATTTTAGGTTAGAACCAATATTTTGTAATATTCTTAGTTAAGACCTTTTTTTAATAACCTATTTATTCATCCTACCAAAAACATCTGTGGCGTAAATCTTCTTCGGCACTTCTTAAATCTAAGCAATTAAAATACACTATCTTTGACAAACATAATCTGAAAAAACGGCACAGGAAACCTCTCATGAGGAGAAGCTTTCGTCACAAGAGTATGTAACGGTTGTAACAGATTTTTTTAGGATATGCTACTAGTAAATAATTTTATTTTATTCTCTTTTTTATAACTAAGCGTTATAAGTTACCCTTATCTTAAGTATTATTTAATGTATTATACATAATAGCTTAGTAACTTTGTGTTATTTAGTATCCTTATAGTATTCTATAACAAGACTGGATTTACAAGGTGATGTAGCGTAGCAACTTGTTTCTTGGATAAACCTCTTAGGGGCTTTATAAGGCTCTTAACGCATATTTGCTCATTACTTCAATTATTAACTTCCTCAAAATTGTACTGGGTCACAATATCTTGTACATAGTGTTTCTTGGATGAGTTAAATGAGCTTTAAAATGGGTTTAATTACACTTTGTAAAATAAAGAAAAATTACATCTATTTGCCTGTGTTTGCTATAATACAAGGTTTATGTAGGACTAATTCAATCTATATTTTAGGTATTCAACTTATTTTCCAAGCTACATCTTGAAGGGAAGAAATTCAAAAGCTCTTCATCGTTTCTTCTCCAATTGACGAATTAAAGAAGTTCTAGGTTATTCATCTGATTTAAAACTTTCACCATGATTTATTGTTTTAAATCACCCCCGAAACGAATGATTTGGTTCATCATAAAGATTATTTCATATATTTGTGTACTTGAGAACACTACAATTTTAATTAGACTTATGTTAGACCTTTTTCTTTCTTTTATTTATTCGATTTCACATACTTTTCCTTGTCTGGAGTATGTTTTTCTAAATACAATGATATTTCTAGTATAAACATCTCTTAGGACCAGTTTTGTTAGGTACGACGATTAAAAACAATACAAAATATCAATATGTAATAGCAGCATATAGTATGATCAAAATAGGAGTACGCTGTTATGTAACATGCTTCGCAGATGTTAAATGCAAAATCTAAATATTGTCAGGTAGAACGACAGACAAATACAACTACGCAATAGAAATATTTACACCCTCAAACGAACAATCAAGAATTTGTATGAGCCTACATTTTTAATGAAATAAAGTTTCATGTAAAAGTTTAAATAACCAAATTTTACACCACCATTAACCACGAAAATATTGCTGTATGATTAAACAATATTTAGGAATTTTTAGGCTACGTGTTTAATACGCCACATGTTTGGTTTTCAGTACATAAGTGTACTGAATTTGTTCACAAAATTATTTATTCTGCTATTTTAACCTAGTCATGGCTAAAAATATCATCAATGTAAAAATATTTCCTACATTCAGAGGCTTGTCATGTACCATCATTAAGCAAATGATTCCAAATATTTATAATATACAAATGAAACTTTTTGCAATGTCAAGTGTATAGATTTGTTCGTTTTCGAGATAATGTGCGGATTGACAGGCAGAAATTTTGAATTCCCCAAGTGATAGGCTTTGCTATTGCTCAACCAGCGACAAGGTATTCTATTGAGTCTATTGAGGCAAAGCTCCGATGCATATCCTTGGTTGATTTACAAGCGTTCATTGAGGGGCAAGGAAGCAGTACGCCACACCACGTCTGGCACAACAGAGGTCACTATCGTTGCGTGCAAACTTTCAAACCAAAAGCTCATTTCATTCTGATAGGCTTCATATGTTACTATGTAGCATCTTAACACGGTTTCATTACACATTTATTTATTTAAAATCAATTTGTTGTCATCGTGGTTACATATAAGATAATAGTAACAGGATTCACTTATTCTACTACAAATTCCATGGAGTAACATGGACCATCATCGTATTCGGCATTGCACATATAGAAATGAAGCTTCATGTAAAATTTCAACCATACAGGTCTCTTCAATCTCAACACATCGTGCATACAACACATTCTGATGAATACATTGAGAGACCGAAATAAAATTTCACCAATTCTTGAGACATAGAATTCGCTAACGCTCAGCCAAAAACTCCCAGTAAAAGTTTATATCAAGTATTATATAAATTTTTAATTACCTTTGTGCATATCACATTTTATTGGAAAAGTGTTATGTATAATCATGACAGTCCGAGTTATAAGTCTTTATACTGCGTTTAAACCTATTTTCTATTCATAACAACTTATAGTTATCTTCTAAAACATTGTGACTTATTTAATACTTATTTTAATTATAATTGTAAAGTTAAACGTTAAATACAAACTCTATATTGTATTTTACCACCGATGTTGTATTGTAGTATGGAAGAAATATTGGTAAACTTTCCGATAAGTAATAAATAATTAATAAATGGTTTGAAGCTGTTCTAATAAAACTTTCATAGGTAACTCTTGGCAGTTTTAAGAAATTCATTTTAATACCACTTGTGGTTCAAACAGACATCCTGCTGATTATAGCCTTCTATCCAGGTCTTTACGTATCTTATAAATCTGACGATGCAGCTAAAGATAGAATACGTCGAACAGAATATTTAAACTCTTCCTATCTGTTGGATAAATAAAAGCAGTTTACTTTAGACAAGCACCTTTGTAAGCAAACATAAAAGGCCCACACTTTCCGTTTGTTTTCCTTTCTTAACTTACTTCTATGAGTAATAAACTTGTTCCAGACCTTCACGGTAATAAATACGTGATTGCTCAACGACAACGCAAGTTAGACTAGTTACATTTAGGCTATAACATAATCGAAGAGTTGTTTGTAATTAATTATAATTTTTAATTATATTTTATTATTTAATAATTTTTTTAAATAAAGCAAGACATTCCTCAAAATGCGCAGCACGGGTCTATATCCATTTCGATTTAATAAAAATAAATAATGGATGTATAAATGTAATAAACTTATTATTGCTTATGTTATTAAATAAAACGTATCTTGTAAGGTTTATGTCTGATTAATTTAATGATCTCGAGTACCAATATTTCACAGAGTTTCGCAGGAAAAAAAGTGGCTTTAATGGGAAAATAGGAAGTTTGTCGTACCTAAGTGAAGAAATAAGACTGCCATGCAAGACATAATAAGGCTGATTAATGAGCCTTGAGCTATAATTGGTTTTCCTTTTATCACTCATTAACTCAATATATGTCGATTAAGTTCACATACTGGATATGAACACTAATAAATGTCACTCTGATACATTCATAAACGAAATTAATTTGAAATGGGGGTTGTAAAACTGATTCTTTTCTGATTTAATTGTTATTGATACTGAAATAACATTAGCAGAGCATTATTAAATACTTGAAAACAAAATTATTCAAGAAATTATTATAACGCTACTGGATAAAATGAAATCTGATTAGGTCATTTGCTAAAGCTAAAAATGCTGAAAATGCTGGAAAATTCAATTTATTATTATTATGAAGCATACCAGGTAAGAGAATTTCTGCTTAACAAATACAAGTTTAAAACAACAAAATGTTAGCTCAGTGACGTCAAGCTTATATTACGTTGTTTGTAAACGATCTGGAATGTCAGACTCAGTCTGGTATATGATCGAGTCTGTGATGTCGCCTACAGTCAGCACCAGTTCGGGAAAAGATGACGGCGCTCGCTTAGTTCCCCAGTTCGAACATTACCCTCCCTGTAACCAAGCTATGCTTTGAAACTATAATTATTGTACGTATAATAATAGAACCATTCAGAACTGTGTGTCTTTAACAAATTTTAAGTTGATCTCCGAAAAAAATCATAAATCATATCTCCTCTTATTTAACTATTTTGTCTAAAACATTTAAAACATGAACTATTATATTTAATTATACAGTTTAATCCTCTTAAAAACGTGGTACAGACTAAACAGTTAAAAAATAAATTTGCTAGAGTGTATATATCACCTTAAATGTATGCACTGATCCAGTGTAAAATATGTGTGGCTAGAGCTCCATTGTGAAATAACCAAAACACAAAGCGGGAATAACAGTTGCAGAGAGACTGACATGGGTAACAGTGACAAGTGACATATGGTCTTACAACTGAATTGTTGGCAGCTTGTGAGGTTGATTAATGTGTGGTTGTCCCTTTCATAACCTCATCAGAATATCAATAAAATAAATAATTATTGTTGAATAAGGAAGTGGAAAATTTTGCTGCATTTAATTTAAGAGTGACGCTGTCTCTAAAATAACCGTTAGTCAGGGTGATTTACGGTGATGCTAATGTGCCTTGCAACCATTCTTCAGACTCTTGAAAGGCTTCATGAAACTTGTAGAAAACATTAATTCAAAGGATAATATGTATGTAAACGTGTAAATTATATTATTGGTTAAGAGAGAATTATATGATTAGAAAAATATGAACTCGATTGATACTTGAAATTGCATTAAATTTTAACTGCAATTATTTCAATATAAAAGAGAAATACAATTTCTGTAACTTGCAATCTCTCGACAATGCTTTTTCTATGTTACGGTATATTCTCTCACTCGTACACGGTGTTGAACACACGCCTACAATAAGAAAGCGTTTTAAATAGACATAATGCAATTATACAGTATTTCAGATTTAAAATGTTTTTTTTTATTGGATTAAAGACATCTTTTAGTGAAGAAATGTAAAAAATAATTCCAACGACATATAAAATTGTCAAATAAATTGTCTTGTTTTAAAAAAATATTATTTACTTACATATCTATTTAAACGTAAATAGTTCTTTGTTCTACCATCAGCCATAACTAGAACTGATATGAAAGAAAATTATTGTATTATGATCAGGCATGAATGTTTAAGTGTGGTCTCTTTATACTGTTTTATGTGATACATTTGTCGATTAATTTCTTTAATTATATGATTTAAAATTGGTTTTAGACCGATAAATATAAATAAATTACCATAATAAAATAAAAAAAATAACTCTAGAAAAGCTGCAGGAATCATATTAGAAAACTATTTGCTTTGAAATAAAATAATACGTTTCACAGGATTCATGTCTTTGAAGCGTATGAAGTGATATTATTACTGTGTTGAGATTACAAGAGCAAAAAGGAAGAGGGGGAGTTAGATTTCAGGCTTTAAAATTAAACTTTTTACCTCAGTGATGTTTAACATAAAACTGTAAGTATTGTTTTACGAATATTGGATTGGTAACAATGTAAGCTTGATCTCCTTCAGTCGGCTATATGTAATGAAAGAACTCGGTACAATTTTGCTTTTCCTCCCTCCTCTCGACCTCAGTGACGTCAAATGTCTACTCACTCTACTTTCTATAATAAGATTTTCTTGCTTCAGTTTATTCCCAAACTTAGATTAATTATCGATTGAAAGTTACTTTATAAGTTCGTCTACTTACTTTCTTGTTGAGTGTAAACGAAGAGGTTAAAACATTTGTAAAATGGTTAACTTATTCTGGCCTGAATTTTCAAAACCTTAAAGTCAGTATTAACTTGAGGAGTCTCTTCATGAATCTTTTTAGTTATACAGTACACTATTAATAAACTACTAGCGATAATATTATCTAAAATTAATGTTTATTTCTTTTTTTAGTTTTTGTACTCAAAAACACTTTTCCCTACAATAAAACTTTTGATAACTAGTAGAGTGTTTTATAAGACTTTAGACTATGATGTGTTATATTTGACGTTATGTACTTACTAACGGTATAAAAAAATAACGGAGAATTGCATAAATATTATATATGTGCAATTCTCATAATAAAATATATATTCTCATTGCAATTCTCATCAATTGCTCAATAAAATAAGTAAATAAATAAAACTAGTTAACAGTAGTTTAAAGCCAAAAAAATATAACTAAACAATTTTTGTACATATTATGTAGTAAAAATTTTCTTCTCAAAATGATTATCATAAACAAAAGAAAATTAATATTCGATGAATATAAAAAATAATCGCATGTCTACTATTTGGGTTAAAAATTTAATCATGTCTACATTATATATTTTATAATTTTTTTTCATTTATTATATTGGCAGTAACAATTAAACAAGTAAATAGATTATTTAACAATAAATTTAAATTTCAGCCTTGAAAAACTAAGTAAATAAAACTGTTTAGGTAAAACCAGTTCAGCATAAAGAGACAATGAGAAATAATACGTTACTTCATTATCTAGCATTTTTGTGTTATAGTATAAGCTACGGTTTTATGTAAACAGGCTATTGCTTAATAGAAACATATCAAGGTAATTTAATTCTTAAAATGTCCTACGGAGAGATATAAAAGATATTTCTACATATCCGTGGTAGAAAAAGAGGAAATTGTGTTAGCGTACTAAGTGATATGCTGCAAAAGTCCTCAGCAAAAACCCATGGTTGAACATAGTTATAATAATAGAACTAAGTCTACATATGGAATCGCAATCGAGATATCTTGGGATAACTAGGCTACATGTAATTAATATATCACATTTAAAAAAACTCCTATTAAATGTAATATGTAAAAAAAAAAATAGTCTGCGATATGGTTATCCATTAGGGGGAGGGGCGGGGGCGTACAGAAATAAATTTTCGATTTCATCTGCTGATATGCTTTGTTAACACTTAGCCTCAAAACGTTTTTCTTATATCATATGTAGCTTGCAAGAATATTACAAATATAGGCAATAAAATTAAGACGTAAAAATTGTTGTAATCGTAAAACTATAAGATCTTAAAAAGTTTTATTAATAAATGCATTAAGAAATTATTTACAATTGTGAAGTTACCAAACAAAAAGTATTTTAAGTATTATATTAAGTTTCATGACGGTATTTTCTGCAGTTATAATGCATCAAAAACTCCCTTTGTGAATACATCAGATAAATATGATGATTGTGAGTTTCCAAAGTGATGTACCTGTGATATTGACAGATTTATGTCTAATATTACAGTTGTCAAAAATTCACTGTACGTATTTCTGAATATTCACAAGGGTTCCGAATTTACTATTAGTAATAAACACGATTACAACATTTGTTTCGGGCATTTTCTCAAAAATACAGGAGAAGCACCATGTATTCTGTTTCATTAATGCATTTAGATAGCAATATGAAATTTAATACCTTTTTACGGTCTAAGTTACATTAAAAAACAATTATCTTGTTGTTAAAAGCAATGGGAAGTGTTAATTTGGCCGTTTTCATGCTCCACTGTTTTTTTGAAGATCGCATCACACGTCGTACTTAGCACAGGCAATTGTGTAGATATTTAAACAAACAACAATTAATTTTTATTATTATAAAGAATTAATAAGTCTTACAGTTTTAGTTTCCTAACTTAAGATAAGTTATCAAATACGAACCGTTGCTGCCATTTGTAATTGTTAAAGTTTGTAAGCATTTTCCATTTGCATGTCAAACTCCAAGCGTTCAAAACTTCTTATAAAATAAATACGAAAAATAGTTCCGTGTGGGTGAATTCGACATTGGATGTTGCAAAGAAAAAGTTATCGCTTTCCGTATAACTGAGCCAGATATGGCTCTTCACCGAAACGAAACCGATTTCAACTCTTTTTATTCCAGTAAAAGCAGTAAAAACGTAAAATATACACTTTACTACGACAGTAAATCGTAAAACTAACACTACTTTGTTAATAAGCCATTACAGTTATTTGCATGAGCATATCAAATGTTTAATTAATTGACCAAAATTTTAGTTTGAAATGGTTTTAATGGTTTTTTGAAATGGAGCCATATTGAGTTAAAATATTTTTAACTCGGTATTTCAATTATGGGCCTTATACATTTTCGAAGTTTTTCTTTCTCTTTGTAAAGCGAACACACGGATTTATTTCATATACTTTTTTCTTTGTCTTAGGTCAAAAGAATTAAAAAATTATTTTATTTGTTTGTAACTGGGGCAGAGTGGCTTACATGGGGTGTGACATTGGTAAATGTTCATACAGTTGTTACAGATGTTGGCAGCTTGTGAGGTTGATTATTGTATGGTTTTCCCTTCATACTCTTATCAGATTATTAATTGGCATTATTCTGAATATTCACAAGGGTCCGAGTTTACAAAGAGTAATAAACACGATGCATTATATTATTGTAACAGTTTTACATTATATTATTGTATTAATTATAAAGGCGATATGAGATTCTATTTTATGTTTAAGGTTACCTTCTTGGAAAAACTATAGAATTTATAATTGAGAAGATAAAAAAATGATTTGTGTTGACTTGAAATTAAAAAACTATCCTTAGTCGATATTGTCTATTGTTTTGAAATGGAGTATAATGTTCGATAATATCAACAATTGAGATGTAAATAGACAAGTTATAAGAAATAATGAATGAGCTCATAGAGTTGTATATTTGAAGATTATTAGATTATATATTACGTTTTAATTGCACACAGTGACATCGGAAACAAAGAAGAGAATGAGAAGTGCATTACACTAAAACTGACTCTTTCAACTGAGGCAGCTTGCACAAATAAGGTAAATGGATAGGTTCTATCCAGGTTGTATTCAGGAACAAATTAGTTAGTTAATTCTGCTAAGTAAAGGGCATAAAGGTGGAAATCTACCAAACCTAACAAGAACCATGTATTCTTTAAGGTGAAAAGATCCCACTCTAGTTAATCCTTTACGATATTATAAAAATAATTTAATTTAGTCAAACTGTAATTCAGATTGATCTATACAATTCTGGACGTTATCCTCTCAACTACCTAAGTGTTAGTAGCTCACCCCCCCCACCCCCCCCCCCCCCCACCCCCCCCCCCCCCCACCCCCCCCCCCCCCCACCCCCCCCCCCCCCCACCCCCCCCCCCCCCCACCCCCCCCCCCAAATTAAAACCCTACCCAATAAGAACATGTTCCGTACCATATGTACTTCATAGAGTGATTACCACTAAAATAACCCACAGTTTTTCATCAACATAATAAGTTGTTATATCCTTAATTTGCAGAGCATTTTAATCTTCATTACAGAAGCAAAAGCTCTTCTGTTATGGCAATTGTTTCCATAATAACAGGTTTATCTACAGAAATTATTGATCTAGTTGATTTTTAATTAGTTTTTAAGATTGAAATTTACTTATTGTATTGTATGAATAATTGGGAAACGAGATTTCCTCAAGGTATTTATCGAATAAAGTAGAACTTCTGAAAAGGATGATAATAATAATTGGTTGAAGCTTTTACCGAAGCTTGTTACTCGAGGAGCCTGGCCAAATTGTCCATTTAATGTCTGCCTGTTCCGCTCGAACATCTCAAGAACAAAGTAACCTACAGCATAATAAGTTGTTTTATTACATAGAGTTCTCATTTCTACATAGGAAGCTAAATCAGACCAATATAAAAATATTCAATTAATGAGCTCAGAAAAATATATATGGACAAGACATGGTAACCATTATCGTATTTGATTATCGGTAAATCATGATGGCATTTGGGAAGATTCAGAAACAATAAATAAAACGTTATAACACACCTGAGTATTGTCGTATGACCATATTTATAATGTTGAATAAGTGACAGACATAGCTATAGACATTAGCGATGTTTGCGACGCAAACCTCAGCGAAGCTTTGGCTTGCAGTTACGTTACCTTTGTAATAAACATAGTCTGTCATCAAACTTGCTTATAAAAATCACAAATTATAAAAATATACTGAGTAACACAAACAAAATGGATCATTGTTGAGTCCAAAGTAAATGATACTAAGTTCAGAACATAAATAGTAATTGACAACACACAAACGCAAAACCAACTGTCCCTGAAAACACAAGAACAAAAGAACAATTTAAATTTGGATTGCATTCCAATTTAAATAGGAGAATGAAGCCCGACTTGTTTTCTAAAGTCCGGGCGTCCATATGTATTGGCAACAAGAACTCCAACACAACTCTGAGTTACGGTCCGGCTTATCCCGTTTTGGGATGGGTTGGCTTTAGTATTTTATACTACTTTAAGAACACTGTTTTGTAACATTTTCTGATTTGGTCCACATAGAAACATATTAGTCAGCAAACAAAAATGTTGATGGAATATTATAACGTATTTTATTTATCTTCACCGATAGTAGTACAAAACACCACGTATCGCGTACAATGAATCTCTCTACAGGGTTAACTCACTCACCGAATTTTTAAAATACGCTAAAAATGTACCACATATCAGGAGAAGGATCCTATTTTTTGTCAATGGAGTCAGTCAGTTTACCACGAACTCGGTTTTACAAGTTTACACATCAGCTGTTTTCTGAGAGTCGCCTGACCTTGAGAGAGTTATGGACACAACCTCCGCCAACCAGCCGACCGGCCGCTATAAAAAGCTCGTTTTGCTCGCGATAATTGAAACCTCAGTCATCGCAGAAGAATGGGTTTTGGCACCGTGAGACCGATGGTTGTGGGCAGTAAACCCTTCTAAGAGAACCCGCCAAAGCTCAATACTTGTAATTCTATATAACTTTTTGTTTCATAGGCCTGCACCGACTAGCTGTTTCATATGATAGAAAGCGTCCATATTAGGATGTGTAATAATATTCTTTATAGATTTTAAGAAATCACTAGTTCATATAGTATTATGTATAATAAACATATTATGAATAATTGCTCCTATTGAATTAGGTAGAAATAAATGTTACCCACTAGTAATTAAGTGGGGCTGACTTCCAGCCATCGAATTTTTGAGTGTTTTTCATTACTTAATGAAATTTGAGTGATAGATTTTCATAAGTAAAATCCCCTCTCCAGAAGATTACACAAAATTAAAAACCGGTTTTAAACTCCTATGGACGTGATAGTATTAATAGTTACATAAAAAGCAGTTTTAATCAGACATTTACCTTATTTAACGATTTAAAAAACCAATTCTTAAATCATTTTTATAATGACACTTAAATCTGTAATCTTTTTAAAAACGGTTATATAAAGAGCCTTTTCATTAGATTATATAACATAAGTAAGATTTATCACGACGTATTCTCTGGGTCATGCTGTCCTAACCGTCAAATACTAATTTTTGAATTAAATCGTTACATATTTATTCACTAGTAGGAAAAAAATGGCAGAAATGGTAAGTTTTTTTTACCATCCTCCGTTACTTAAAAATAGGTGAGAAACTGTTTTGGTAATTAAGAACCTGCTCATATCTCAGTTGTATAATAATAGCACCTTAAATATACAGGCTATAGTAAAAATGAAAATGGAACCAAAATCAGTTAAATCCTACAAAATAATTCTAAAACCAGTAAAATATAGTTATTTTAAAACCTTTAATCATGATTCTATGCAGATTTTGTTGTAAAACGTAATCATATATAATTATTATTATTTAAAATAAATAATATCCACGACAACCTTATATTTAAGTAAATTATTAGATAATTAAATGTTTCCTTAGTCATTGTCCCATGAATTAAGCTAGGCTTAATTTACTGGTTTTTACGTATCGGACATTTGTAAACCTTTTCCGGTCCCTACGGATCACGTGTATTCGAGAACACAGGAATTCAAATGAATTAATTCAAACATAGTAAAGACAATATATATTAAATACTTATTTTTAATCCATCGACCACTAATGAAAACACAACATGTAATACACAAACTCTTAAATGTCAACATCCATTTAAAACAGAGTTTTCGTAAAAGGTGTCACAAACTTCTGTGTCTAATCATTACAAACAAAAAATGACCAGTAATTTTTTTATAAATAATTATTAAATGTAGGATTAGTAAAGCTACAGTTACAAAACTTTCAAATAGGTATTGATTAAAAAAAGAAAATAACATGTAAAAACAGCTGATGCCTTCGAACTGACAACATTTTCATTTCTGTCGGCTTGTGCAAGCAAATCTTAAAGTGGTCGCGCTCGCTTGTGTGTTGAAGGATTTCGTTGAAAAAGAACCGCTGATAGTGTAATCAAATTGAATAATAGTTGGAAACCTGCACATAATTATCAATAATATCATTTTTATTATTTGGCTTTAAAATTTATTACAAGTGTCATTTTATTAGTACTGAATCGAATCAAACCATTAATTTTTATTTTCCTCTTACTTATCACAGCATATGTACAAGGTTTGGTGTATGTAGCTTTACTAGTAGTAGAGATATCAATTTCGCGTTAAAAAAATACAAAATGGCGACTAAACGACACAACACGAAAACTATATTTATAGGATAATTTTTGATTAAATAATGATTACTGTCAGCCTCAGAAACTTATGACACCCTGTTTTAGAGTTTATCAAGAATAATTTGTGGTGTATTGTAAATTAAATTAACTTATTAAAAATTAACTATTGTGTTATATATTAATTAAATATTTAAATGCATTAACCTGTAAAAGCACATAAGATAGTTTAAAAACTTGAAGTGAGATGTGATAGATTGTATTGTCTAGTAGAATAATACCAAAAACTAAATGTTTCGATGTCTAACAATAATGTACCTTTTAAATATTTTAATATTCATGAATTTTGCAATGATTAATTATGCCAAATTTCCTTCTCGTTAATTTGTACAACAGCCAAGTGTCCTTCCTTTGGCGACAACAACTGCAATCGCACTTTCCGATGACGATTTACTGCATCTACCAGAAGCTTCACTATGATGATGCAATTTATCAGCAAGGGTTCCTTGTTCCTGAAAATGAATATGAAGTAAACTGGGAACAAAAGCTCATCAAATGTATTTCATATGATGAGTAGGATGTAAGGACCAAACGTGGAACTGGAAGTGTTTAGCAGTTCTCCAGTACTGCAATGTTTCTCCATCCATTTGTTCACTTCATCCAGAGATAAGATCCTGGAGTTGCTTCTATCCAAGGCACTCTCTAGTACCTACTTGTTGAGGTCAGCGTATAATTCTTCGACCACGGAAAGGACAGTTACGATACACCAGTTTAACAACATAAAAGTAAAATCAAGCACAAAGAATAAAAGTGCAGTGATTGCCAGATGGAAATTCATGTTTTTTTAAATGCACAGAAGTATTTGTAAAAGTTTTTATAATGTTATAGGCAATTTAAAAAAATATGTGAATCTGAATTCAGGTTTTCTTGCAACATTTACTGATTCACATAGTGATTTCTGTAAGCAGAAGATAACTTTGTAGGTTTCTCACAGAGAATAGTAGTAAAGTAAAACTGAATGTATCAGCTTTAATAGAAAGCACCACGAAAAGCCATAACATGCATTCATAGACGATCTCATAATACAATCTGAAATACAAAACCACCAAATATGTCAGCTGAATGATCTTCAACAATATGTGGGCTTTGCCGAAAGAGACTTTGATTCTGTTACAGTCGGTTTTATCAAAACCCAAGGGTACAATCCCAAACGAAATTTAACAAGGAAACTAACATTATTATAGCTATTTGATCAATGCTTTTCAATACAGATCGAATTAACACGAGTTGAAGCAGTTCAACAAAGCTCGTAAAGAAACAGCGAAAGCGTTGATCTAAAATGGAATAATCTCCTTAACCCACTAAAGCCCAACGGGTCGTTTTCGACCCATATAAATATGTGTAAACCATTTTGTAGTAAAGCGTACTATTCCGTCTGTGATGTTTTTATCTGAGAGTGTACTAGTCTATTGACCTTGAGAAAAGGTTTGGGGCCTCTTCCCCCACCCTTACTACTAATCGCAATCTGATATATTGAGAGTTGCACAATACATCATGTCTGCTCCACTTTCACACGTTTAGTTTTATATATACCATGTCCTTTTAAAATATATCTAATAAGTGAATATTTACTATCAATATATGTAGTAAACAAAATGTTTATTAGTGAGATTCACGAAACTTACTGACTTTTTACTATTACATGACAAACTATTAGTGGGTCGAAAACGACCCGTTGGGACCAAGCCCATAGCATAGGCCTAACCTCAAACCTAGCATTGAATCATTTTTCAAGATTGTAAGTAAAAAGCGCACGGTGGTAAATTGAAAATCAATATGTATACACATTATACATAAAACAATATTAAAATTTATGTTATCTGCTTTTTCAACAGAAAATGTTTTAATTAAATTTTTTACTTTGGGGTTATTTCATGATCGACAGTCCGCTTACGCTAGCTGAGATCTTAGAAGCCTTGGAAGACACTGCATCAGAATACACCGCAGGTTGATATCTATATAAGTCCTCCCGACAATGATGACCCTCACAATATCACAGATGAAGAATCTGGAGAGGAAGATTCTAATGACCCAGACCGAGTGTGCCGTCGTCAGCTCCAAGCCGAGGCAGACATTTGATTAGAAGGAAATGAAAACGTTGAAGATACACCAGGTGATTTAGGTGATCAACGTGGTGACCTTAGTGACATACGCGTTGAAGACAGAGGTAATAATTTACTAATATCTACATATTCTAAAGCTACTGGAAAGAGGAAACCCGTTTTGAATGCCACACATGAAGGGTCTAAATTTGAAAAGGGGGGAGTAAGCCGGGAAAAGCCTGCACCCTATAAAAAAGAATGAACCCCGTTCGAAACTGGGAAAAAGGGAGACTTAGAGTTCAGAAGAGAGGTACCCCCTTCAGTGTGAGATATTCAGATATTCAGTGACAGAAAGAAAGAAAGTTTCCATTCCTCAGCCATATCTTATTGCGCAATACAACAGGAGTATGGGAGGTGTCGATCTAATGGACAATAATATATCGAACTACAGAATAGGCGTTCGTGGAAAACGGTGGTTTATCCCAATCGTTCTCTGGCTTTTTGATGTTGTGATGAGCAACTCTTAGTTTCTGGCTCGCTCTCAAGGAGTTTACTTTGGACAGTCTCAGTTTCCCAAGAAGTGTGGTCCAGGCTTTACTTCAAAAATTTGGACGCACATCCTAAGGCAACTGGCCCTACAAGAGCACTGAAGAGAGCTTCAAACCCACTCCGTAGTGACCATGGAGGTCATCTGATAGTGACAGGTCATGAGTAGAAGAAGGTGTTTTGTATGTAAAAATAAAACTGTAAAAGCGTGCAAACGATGTGAGGTCCCACTGCATGATACCTGTTTTGCAGAAATTTCCACAAAGATTAATCATTTGTGTAACTAACATGTCTTTCAAATGTGTTTTGTAAATAAAGTTTCCACTATATACACTTTATTGTGTTTTACTAAAGCCTTAACTCCCAACGGGTCGTTAACGACCCATGTTAAAAAAGTACCAAAATGTTTAAAATAAATATTTTTTTGTCATATTAGTGTAAATTAGATAAGGAATAATTGATTTTTTATAGTGAATAAAGTATTTTGAGAAAAAAAAGTTTTGGGCTTTAATGGGTTAAGATGGTTTTTGCATTAGTTGAGTACGTCAAATTATTCATTGACAAATAAACAACAAAACTTCTCTGAATGAGAAATGAAATATTGACAGATAAGTCCAAATAAATCAGTAAATCAATGTGTTGTCAACCAACTTCTTGTATTGTAGGAGATGATGTATACGTCTATCTGTGAGTTACATGTTAGATATTTTTTGAAGATATTTCTCACATATAAATATCTACCAATCAATCAGTAGTCCAATGTTATTACATTAGGCCTATGCGTCGTTCATACATTAACAATTATTTAATATAATATACTTACGTCTTACTTATAAAAATAATACAATATTTTATAATAAAGATGATGCTTGGCTAATTGTAATGGTTTGTTTTTCTATTAAGATTTCTAATCGATAAAAGTAATCGAATAATGCTATCTCTAAAAAAGAAAGTTTCGTTATTTTTATGATAATTAATTAAACATTTTTTAATTAAGATAGGTTTAATAAGATATCATTCATTGATACCAAACAATTAAAAACGCCATAATTGATTACATAACGTCCCTTTTCTTTGTTTCTCCATTGGTTGATAGTTCAACTATTTATTTAAAAGTAAATAATTGCTTTAAACCAAACGGATCAAGTATTTATCTTTGAATTTCTTTTTTTAAATTTTGAACTGTTAGTACGTATCTCTGCATGTGGTGATGAACTTCTTAGAAGGGCCTGGGGCGCCACAATTAATTATGTTAAGCAGTTTTAAATGCACAAGACAAGATTGATATGTTTTGTATTTAGGGAGTAAGTGATATTAATTGTGTATTTTTACAATGCAACACACACTTTGGAATGAAAGGTCAAACAAAAGGAAAAGGAATTTTCAAATCAAAATTTTTGCAGATAAAATCTTCTATTTCAGGGTAGAGATTAAATGCTGTTACACATACTACATTAAAATAAATTTTTATACAAAATACAAATATAGAAATTAATTGGGGTGGGAATATTTTTATCATCAGATGACATTCAATAAAGGAACTTTAAATGGACACAGGAACAAGACATTGGCGTACTAAATATAATATACTTTAATAAATTTACTGTGGTTTCTCTAAATATATTATAGGCCACGCTGCTAAGGTAAGCGAAAAATTGATATGTCGGTATGTTGGTATGATATGTACTGGATCATTGGTATGTTTATATTGGCTGCGTTAGTGAAATCTATTACTTGAATGGTTAGAAAGATTAAGTTCTGTTTCTCTGTCTGTCCAGTCGATATCAAAAGAACAAACTTTCCTATTGACTTGAAATTTTATATTAATTTTCATTTCTATTTTACTGATTGTATGAAAATTTGGGAAACAATTTTTCCTCAAGGTATTTATCGATAAAGTAGGAACTCTGAAATGGATGATAATAATATTGGTTGAGCTTTACCGAAGCTTGTTACTCGAGGAGCTGGCAAATTGTCATTTATGTCTGCCTGTCCGCTCGACATCTCAAGAACAAAGTAACCTACAAGCATATAAGTGTTTTATTACATAGAGTCCTCATTTCTACATAGGAAGCTAATCAGACCAATATAAAAAAATATTCAATTATGCTCAGAAAATATATATGGACAGACATAGTACCATTATCGTATTTGATTATCGGTATCATGATGGCATTGGGAAGATCAGACAATAAATAAACTTATAACACACTGAGTATTGTCGTAATGACATATTATAATGTTGAATAGTGAACAGACATAGCTATATACTTGCGATTGTTTGCACGCAACCTCAGCGAAGCTTGGCTTGCAGTACGTAACTTGTAATAAACATCTGTCATCAAACTTGCTTATAGAAATCACAATTATAAAATATACTGAGTAAACAAACAAAATGATCATTGTTGAAGTCCAAGTAAATGATACTAGTCAGAACATAAATAATAATTGACAACACACAAACGCAAAACCAACTGTCTGAAAACACAAGAACAAAGAGAATTTAATTGATTGCATAGGAGAATGAAGCCCGACTTGTTTCTAAGTCCTGCGTCCATTGTATTGGCAACAACCCAACACACAACTCTGAGCTACGTCGCTTTCCCCTTGGGATGGTGGCTTTATATTTATACACTTTAAGAACACTGTTTTACATTTTCTGATTGGTCCACATAGAAACATATTAGTCCAGCAAACCAAATTTTGAGGAAATTATAATGTATTTATTTATTGCCCGATAGTGGTAAAATACACCACGTATCGCATAACTGACTCTTTAAGGTTTAATCCCGAATTTGAAATATGTTGTAGATTGTAATCTTGATATATCACGTGGACGGACAGACCGACGATAATACAAAAAAGAAATCAACTCGGTAGATAAAAAATATATAGTGCCAGCCAAATATTACTCGAGAAACATTTCGGAGAATTAGACTACTTTTTAGAATACCATGTGATTATTCTCAATGTATTTACAAATTTATTTTTTAGTAATTTTATTGTTGCCATCAAGAATACATTGTTAGACCAATTTAAAGATTTTCGATAACCTTCGTATATATTTTAAAATCTACCGTATATAAGGAAGGATCTATTTTTGACGTGACAACGTCTTAAATTAGGTTGCGGCTCGGAGTCACTCAAGAAAAAGTGTAACGCCCGGTAACGTTACGAATGCCCGTCCAGTGGGTCCGCCGCACGGGATCCGCACGGGATAAAGCAGATTAACTGTGGGTCCGCCTGCACGGGATAAAGCAGATAACTATGTTTATTCGTGAAAATGTGGAGTGCTTAGATTCGTCATTTACAACAACTACACAACAATAAAGGTAAATAATTGTACACTGATATTTCATTATCGTAAACTATGATTGATTGATTAATTGTTAGATTGACACAAAAGTTGAGAAACTGAGTTTATACGAGGTTATGTCATACTATTGACAAATGTTGATAGTGTTAAGTAAATTATTAGTTTAAATCACTCTGCAATCAATCGTAATTCAGTCGATTGAGAAGAAACAGCGCGTATTGCTAGTCAAACATTTAAAATAACAAATTATAACCTCTAACCTGTCATAACAGTGCGACCAAACAAACGAACTAAACCGACCAATCACCACGCGCGGAGTTAGAATTTAACTGTGTTTAGCAAGAATTTCAAATCCAATTTTAGTAAATGTTTTATTCAACTTTACCATTTACAATAACAAATTTTAATTAATTTCAAATTATGTACAATGTTTTTGTAAACAAAATATATTTCTATAGTTAAAATTTGTGCAATTCTTATTTTCATTCAATTCCTTGTTCCTATTGTGCAATTTTAATAATATTCATATCAATAAATATTCTACCGAGAAAAAGACGTTGTCACGTAAAATCTTCGCCCATAAAACCGACTTTACAGGCAACCATAATGTTTTTTTTTTGTCATTGAGTCAGTCAGTCACAGTCAGTGACCACGACCTGGCTTAAAAAGATTAGAGACAACTGCTCTGTGAGACAGTTCGCCTGACCTTGAGTGAGGCGGACACAAGCCTCCGCCACTGCGACGCCGCTATAAAAGCTCGTTTGCTCCGATAATTGAAACGTCAGTCGCAGAAATGGTTGGCGCCTTGAGCCGATGTGTGGGCAGTAAACCCTTCTAAGAGAACTTGGCGTCAAAGCTCATACCTTAACTCTTTATAACTTTGTTCTAGGAGTGACCGCTAGCTGTTCATATTAGTTGTTCATAATTTTGAGTTCTTCATAGATTTAAGAAATCACTAGTTTATGTAGTTATGCTTAAAAAACATTTTATGAATAATAGCCTCCTATGAATTATATATGAATAATATTACCTAGTAATCAGAAAGTTACTGCCAACGAATTTTAAGGAATTTTTAGGATTTTTCATAAGTAAATCCCCTCCCGAGGTTAAAAAAAAAATTAATACAGGTTTTACCTCTAAGGAATTGATAGTATTATAGCTACATAAGAAAGCAGTGAAATCACACTACTTTACAATTTCATAACAAGCTAAATCTTTTTATAACTTAAATCTGTAATCTTTTTAAACGGCTATATAATAGCCTTTTCATTAGATTAACAAAGTAAGATTTATCACGAAGCTCTGTTGGGTCATCTGTCTAAGTCAAATACCATTAAATAATTCCTTATTTAATTAATTCACTCGTAGGAAGAAATGGCAGAAAAAAGTTCTTTCATACTTCATTTTATTACTTAACTTAGTGAAACAACTGTATTAAGAACCCGTTCATCCTCAATTGTGTTTTCTGAACCTTAAACATAAGGCTCAGTGAGAGTAAAATATACCAAAACCAGTAAAGCTATTAATTTAAACCTTTGTAATGAAATACTTTTTCTTATCAGATTATACAGATTTTTGTTATAAAACGTAATCATATTATGATTATTTTACTCAAATAAATAATTCACAACAACCTTATAGGCTATTAGTAAGTTTATTAGATAATCATTTTTCCTTGATTTCCCATAAATTAGCTAGGATTCATTTAAACCTGGTTTTAGATTCGGACTTTTGTAAACTTCTGGTCCTACGGATCACGTGTATTCGTTAACACAGATCCCAGTCCTATTAACTGATTAACACACTAAAACATTTACCAGTGGTGAGTCCTCTGTACTCAATGGCAAGCCCTGTACTCCTTTAGTCTTTACAGGAAAGACACTTACTAGAGCCCAACGTTTCTTAGTTAAGATTGATAATTTAAAATTACCGAAGCACGTATTCATGTCTAAATTGTTTTTATAAATTAATACAAGGTTTATTTATAATTGTTTCATATAATAGTATATCACAAAGAGCCAAATTTGAATGAAATTGTTTACAATTCCAGCTGGTTTTCATAATACTTTGGACAAATAATAAGAAGGTGTTCGAGAGAAAATTAATGCATCTAACTACGAATAAGTGATTTACTTTAAACATAAATTTTAAATAGGTTTTCTAAAACTACTGTCACAGATTATTACAAATGCACTCTTTTTAACACAATTTATACAAAGTAAAAATAGTGAATGAATTAAAAATTAAAGTGATTTAAATCAAATCCTGTATAATTTGAGTACCTTTCTGATAAATTATGATAAGTCCTAAACTTGCGCAGGGCTAGGTGAAGGGTGATAAACCATGTTTATATTGATTTTTGAATTGAGATTTTTAGACATTCGTTGTGTATATATTAATTAAACTACAGTGTAACAACTTTCAATATTTAGAATAAAAAAGTTTTCAAATGTAAAAGTCGCAAGTGAAATAGATTTTAATAAAAATGTTAATGCACAACGAAACTTATTTTGATAGAGACCCGTTGCTGATATTAAACGGGCTCTATATAACATTTGTTTTAATTGGTAATATTTATGATAATAAAACATACATACGTAAGTAGGGCCTGATTCACAGCGGAAAATAATCTAAATACGTTGTATTAAGCAAATTGCATTCAAATGCATTTTTATCTCACGACACGGAACTTTTGTAACAGTAGATGTAGTTGATGGAAGGACAAAAAGCTTTGTAACACTTTCTAAACAAAAGGCCTGGAAATTTAAAAATAAAGCACTCACTTCAGAATTTCTCCCAAACATTTCGTTTTTGCTTTCAATTGTTTTTGTTTTTCAAAACTACCTGAATGTTTCAATTATACATAAATCTTTTTATAGCGAAATTTAAACAGGAGTTTGTAAGTCCTCAAATATTAAAAACCTTAATTCTGGACAAGGTATATAGACGACATTTTTGTGTTATGGACAGAAACTAATGCAAGACTTTGAGACCTATTAAACGCATTGAAGTCCGTTGATAACAATTTAAATATTTTACTTGGAATATCTCCAGAGAGTATCTGGATACTGACTTTTACGTCCAAGGAAGGTTACTTGAAACACAAAATTGATATAAAACTTACTAACAATTTTCAATACCTTATACAACAGTTGGCATCCTTTATATGTAAACAAATTAATTGCCTTGTTCCACCAGCAACAAAATTAATGCACCTGTAGTTAAAATCTTAAAAATAACTGTAGTGACATAAAAATATGATGTATTTTTAAAACGGAGGTATTCTACAAATAAATTGAATAAAAAGTTACAGGTCAAAGAAAGATACCTTAAAAATAATATTTAAAAAATGTTATTGATACTAAATTAATCTATATGTATTTATATATATATACACCTGTATCTTTATTTATGAATGAATTATGTTTTTTTCGTTTATATTTTTATATGAGAGTTTTTTTCTTCTTGGACTTTTTAATCATAAAATTTATAGATTATGCTAAGGGTCGAATCAACGAAATTATACTAACCATATTTTTACGTTATTAATATTGAATAACCACACGTTGACCAATATTATTGATTAGTAGTTGTGATATCATTTGACTCAAACACTGACAGTAATATTAAACAATCCAGTAAACAATTCACGAGCAGTTGCATATGTTATAAACCTGTACTTTTTGGAGCACTGCCTGGTGGCGAATTACATCAATGGGCATAGTATATAAACCTTCTCTGTGGAAAAATACATATACATACAAATTTTAATAATCGTCGGATAAATAGTTTACGATTCCATAAAGGACATACACACAAACATTTATATATATATATATATATATATATAATATATATATATATATATATGTTAATGTTTACGCTTTATTGTATTAAGAATGAAGAACCACCTAAACTTTCCCTAGTGCTTGTCATTATGCCAATATACTTCTGTACACACTCATGTAGTCTCGCGTGTATTCTTGTTCTCACAAAGGAGTTTTAATACAACATACTGTAACTATACTTTGTTAATGAAAAACTGGAAGCTAAATTTAGCACCGGTTATGGAAGTTAGTTCAATTGTTTCCCCAATTAGAGCGAGGGTTCGGTTTCAACTTCTGTAAGAGCCCTTGTGGGAATGCCTGAGTAATTTCTCTCTTTGGCCCGTGACTTAAACTTATTACGGCACTATAAATATAAAACCATTGTTTTTGATTGAAATCAAAGTTGTCAAAAACACATTGGAAAAATGAAATACTATTTTACTGTGCTAATACAAAACTTGAAAAGTATTTCTTCAAACATTTATATTTGAAGTATTTAATTCGTACACACATAACACTAACTATGTTGTATTATATATTTATTCGAATAACATTATAAAGTTAAAGTTGTACTTCAAGATAAAAAGCTATTGCTAGATACTCCAATGAGTTAACAAAACATACCAATGACGATGTGGAGTGTTTTATACAGAGTGTGTTTAAACTCCTAAGTTCGTAGTACCCGTTTTTTTTTGTTTCGTCCGAAATTAGTCACCGCATAAGCTCAAATGAGCACGATCGCTAAAGAAGTATGCTTGCAAAACCTGAAGCTACAAAGATTTTGTCAGTCAAAATATATCACCCGATTATAATCAGTTATAACAAATATGCAAAATTTAGTCTATTTTTTAAAACAACCCAACTATATTTTTTTAAACATTGGCCAACGCATAAGCGTGGACTGATACTTTAAAGATACGCTTGCACAAGCCAAAATCAACAAATATCTTATGCCTATCAACTGTGACAATGGTTTATATACTACTTATGACTGAGCAGAGATAAATAAAAACGATAAAGATCAGCGAAACCCAAATATCGTTTTTAAAACGTTATATTCTCCTTACAATTACCTGAATGTGAATGAGTGTTGTAATTTCTTTTATATTATATAGTCAATTTTTAAATAAATAGAAAATTTTAGCGAAATCAATTTAACAATACTAAAATTCAGAACATCCGTAGCTAGTGGAGACACGTCACAAAGATAGAGTAAAATAATTATAAGTTAGGTTTATAGGGAATTTTTATTGAGCACATCTTAACTCCATACAAGCAAACACTACAGCCAGCTTCTTGCCTAACAATAAACTACTGTGCTTGTTTTACGTATACCCATGTTTACAGTTCTGATAGTACACTGCATGTCTGTTTTGTGAGCGGAAGCCAGAGGTTATGTACTTGCGTTACAATTTCCTGTTAGCAGCTACAATGCTTGATTACCGCGGTTTATACAACAAGAAATACAAAATATAAAGTTTCATTTACTTGCTATGCTTAATTTTAATGTTGTACAAAATATTAAAAATTTAAGGAACAATAAATATGTTGTAGAAACTTGCAAATATTAGCAAAATTATTAGTTATTAGTAAAATCAAGAATAAAAAAAAAATTAATTAATTTATAACACACTTTTCGGTGGCGCAAAAATCATAATTACTTTTTTTATTTCATTCTTTCCAAATAAAAACGTGTCTGATTCTACAAGCAACACAATTAACACAACACCGTTATAACAGTTGCGATGTAATAGTTAATTATCGGTCGTTACAATATATTAGCAAGTAAGCGGTAAATATTATTACCTATTATTATTACTAAATATTTATGTATATAAGAGGTTATACCATGGATAATACTAGTCACACAATTTTGATTTGTTTATATTGTGTAAATAATATAATCAAAAGATATACTGTCTACGCTAGTAAGAATGATAAACGGAGGTACTTAAACTTTCTTGCTAGTGAAGTAATTAAATCTAAATACACGTAACTGTTTCTGAGTAAGTAAAATTCATTCTTCATTAACACTTGTTAACCTAACGGCGTTCTACCTTTAGAGAGCGTCGTTAATTTGTACACACAATTCATTGTAGTTTCGTTAGATTAACTTAACTAGCTCCGCCTTATATTCTAAAGAACATCACGATTTCAACACCGTTATTTTATTTTTGGTACTGATTTTATTATGTCCAGGCGTATGTCTGGTTATACACAAATTTCAAATACCATGGCCCAATTGTGTATATGCATTTAATTGCGAATACTGTAAGGTTTTATTAATACCCTAATAAAATAAATATAATGTAATTATAGTTCATAACGATGAACAATAAATAAAATTACAATTAATTGTATTATCTGCAAGTAGGAAAAAAGCACAGTTATTATTATAGTTCATGGATGAATTAATATTGTATTGTAAGTAAAGTGTTTACTCACTTGGTTATTGGTAATATTGCGCTTTAGCTATAATAATTATGTACTAGCTGTTACCCGCGGCTTCGCATGCAATCTTAGAACCAAAGTCATTATATTACTTAGTAAAAGCAATTATAACGTAATATGATGGGAGTCCTATACAAATTTTAAAACGTTAGTAGGCATACATCAGATAAATATTATTTAAGTTCAAGGTAAATAGTATCAGAGTTTAACTTAATTATGATATCATGTTTGGCACGTGTAGGATTATTTCAGGTTCTAATTAATTATACATATAACGTCACAGCTGAATCTGCCTTGTCATCTCGATCAAGAAAACACAAATCTCAGATCACACAGGTCTCGGAAACTTACTTCGGTCAAAAAGCGTATATTTCCAGTCCTTGTCATATATTGCAAGTCTAAGATATTTTAGTACTATAGTAGAGTTTGCCTTGTTGTTCTGACGAAAAAAAAAAAAAAAAAAAAAAAAAAAAAAAATATATATTTATATATATATAGGCTATATATATATACTTACATATATATACTTACGTAGGACCGAGATGCCTAGTTCGGTTAGTTAGTGCCTACTTAAGACCATTTAAATTCACTTACCTACTATGTCACAGTTTAGCTTGCCACATTGCCTCGATCAAATTTTATGTACGTTCGATTATCTAGTTCTCGGAAATCTACTTTGGTCAAAATCGTGTTGACATAGTTGAGTTTGCTAGGACTGAAAAGCCTATTACGACCTAGGGGGTAGCCCTACCTACTTCTTATGTACTTCCGGTATAAGGGGGAAATCCTTATTAAGGTTATGCAACATTCCAAAATAATATTTATTAATGTTTTGCGTTACACGTGTTTTTTGGACTGTGGCCAGGGAAAGAATGAATCGTTAAGGTATGTTACTATTTATTTCTCTGTTTTTCCGTAAGCCATTGTTAAAATGCAATATCTTAATGTCAAGGAAGCCCACCAGTTTAAAGTAACTTATGAGAAAAAATTCATAACTTTGTTCATTAAGGTTAGTTTTATAACAGTATGTAATGCATTACATGATTTTAATTCGTCACTGGCGCAATCTAGAGTAAAATTTATATATTAATGATTTATTTTCTATCTGCATTACACTACCGATCAAGCACTGTTTACTTATTATTGATCAAATTCATATGTAAACAGATGTTTCAGAAAATTTGTCGAACTATAGCTGTCAACGGCTGTCAAAATACGTTTCGTTCTTATCATAACATTCGAATGTAAACAAACTAATTTTTCAATTTGAATTCCACTTTAATGGTAAAATAATTGTGTCATGGGTGGTAAAAAGCACTCTTAATGTTAATTCAGACCAAAAGCTATACCTGTTCCAAATTTCAGCACAATCCGTATAGCAGTTTCAGCGTGATTCGAGGACAAACCTCCAAACATCCAAATATATAAACATTCAAACTTTCGAATTTATAATATTAGTGGGCTTTACAACTGTTGATATTAGTGTATAAATGCGATGTTGTTAGTTATAGTTATATACCTGTACGAGATTAACTAGTAGTAATATTATAACAATTTAGTATTTCCGAAATTTATTAAGTATGAGAAATTTAAAACATTAATTACGTAGTTTTGCAAAAAGTGTGAGTAAAGGGAATTCACTTATTGTATAGTACTGAGTCGACAAAGTCAACTTTCACTGAGAGGCGGCGTTGCAGGGAGAGGTTTTGTGCCCGAGAAGCGAAGAGCCGTCACAGAGATCAAAGTGCAACGTTTATATAGACTTGCTACCTGGACTGAGGCCAGCCACCAACCTAAACAGTGACTCAAAAGCGTTTAGTGCCTCTGGTATGACCGAGATAAGAGCAGCTGTGTGCCCGAGAAGTGAAGAGCCGTCACAGATATCAAAGTATAACGTTTATATAGACTTGCTACCTGGACTGAGGCCAGCCACCAACCTAAACAGTGACTCAAAAGCGTTTAGTGCCTCTGGTATGACCGAGATAAGAGCGGCTGTGTGCCCGAGAAGTGAAGAGCCGTCACAGATATCAAAGTATAACGTTTATATAGACTTTCTACCTGGACTGAGGCCAGCCACCAACCTAAACAGTGACTCAAAAGCGTTTAGTGCCTCTGGTATGACCGAGATAAGAGCGGCTGTGTGCCCGAGAAGTGAAGAGCCGTCACAGATATCAAAGTATAACGTTTATATAGACTTGCTACCTGGACTGAGGCTAGCCACCAACCTAACAGTGACTTATTGTTACGATGTATCAGAGGAATGCCAATGTACATTTTGATATTCCAACCAGTAAGCGTTGTTGGCATTGTATCTGAAGGTCATTTTGGAACTGGCTCGAGTTGACCCACTTCACAGGTATGAGTTAAACAAAATTAGTTTTTTGTTTTAGTATTTTACAATATAAAAGCAATTAAATTGTAATAAAGTTTAACCTGAACACCATGATGTAAATAAAGTACATTGTTTTCAATATTTTTCAATCAACCTGTATTAAAATCTGCTATCATATACTATACTAATACTATTGAAATTATACTCGAACATCCGTACATATTTGTGCTTGCTAGATATTTACCGTTATTCACACTTCTCTCGCTACATTGAAAGAATATGAAACCACTTTTCTAACTCTTATGACTTTTAGCTTCCAAATTGATACTAAGTACACTAACTTAAGAACATTCAAATTATTGTTTAGTACAGTTGGAAATTCCTCATATAAGGAATGCCCATCAGGAATTATGAAACATTTCAATTTATCGTTATTGATACGCATAGTATACTTGAAGCTTTTGCACCTAAGACTGCATAATAAAACTAGGCGGAGAGCTATACACTTCAGAAGTTTTAAATGATTCATAGTATTGAACAGGATTGATTCCTATTAGATGTCAGCAATGTCCTATCTAACTCAGTATTCTATATTCCATATAGAGTATTCTATGGTTCCATATTTGGTGGGGATAGCGAAGCCAACGATGCTCTTGATAGGAGTAGAACTCCATCAGAACCACGAAGTTCTATGCTATTATATTTATGTCCCAGACAAAAGAAGCACATGCGATGAATTATCAGCTTACAAGTAGCCAGGACAGTGATAGTGATGACCTCTCTCTGTCCCCACATCCAACAGACCAAGTGTTACGTGCAGCACAACAAACAAAAAGAATATAGTCATAAAATGTAAAAAATGCAAAGTAGCATTCCGTTTTAAATGTTTTGCTACATTTCATAACATTTTAAAACCACTTACTGCATTCATTTGGATAAAATATTTCCAATACCCTTATTTTTATAATTTATTACATAAATCTTTTGTTATGACAGTTTTCTAACGTCCTAAGTCACACCTTTGTTTCAAACAAATTTACATTCATTTATCTTTATATTTTAAGCTTCTTTTAGTTTAAAACGTAACACATTTTCTTGAAAAATTGTTTTAATTTCAGTTATTAGTATCCTACTTATTGAAAAATAAAAATTTGGTTTTATAAAACATGAATTGTAACTCTTTATTACCCTAAAAATCTGTTGATAATTTCACCCGTAAACATTATCCATTGGGTATGTGGGATTAACGTTCACTGGATGAAAAGGTACCATACAAAATAATTGTCAATACATACACAATATCCAACAGCACAAAACCTTATATCAACCCCACATCCAACAGAGCATTCACAGACGTACACGCTTCAAATTTGTTTAATGTACTATTCGTTGTATTTCCACGGTAGTACAATTTTATTAAATGCACGTTTATGCTATTTACATTTATTAGTTTTTATTTGTTGGTCACAGTGACTGGACGACTTTTTAACCAGAGAGTGTGAAATCGAAGCAACAGAAAATTTAAGACATAAAGGATTAATGAGGAGTTGAGACGAAATGCATTAATTATATTATACTACAAAAGTCTCATATACGAAGAGGTGGATTCCAAAAAGAGCTAAGTCAATTTTTTCTCAACTTCTGATTTTAGTTGTTCCAGAATGCTGAATTACAGTTGTATACAGTGTTGTTATTGATACTAGTCAATGGGAGCTAAGTCTAATGTAAAATTAAAGGTGAAATACGACATTTCTTCCAAAGAGTGCTAAGTCACTGGGAGTTTCATTCCAAAGTCTGTGAGCATGCGCAAAATAGCAGCTGATCTGTCATAAAAAATCCCTAACCTGGAATACCAGTCACAAGTGTTCTTTGTGGTGTTTTCTATTGTGTTGGTTTATTATTTGAAGTAAAATAATGTGTGATAATACTTTACTTGAAGAATATAATAAACAAGTTGATTTGTGAGATAGAGGAAGAAAGAGAACTAGAAATGAAGAAAACTGGGGACAAAAACCGGCGAAAATATGCTAGGAACTGTTCATCATCTAAAAGCAAGCCTACTATTGATTGTAAACATAACCTTAAAAAGGGCTGTTTAGCTGGCTCTTTAACAGAAGAAGACGTTATTGATTTTTTCAATAAGATAAATAAGCATAAATCTCAAGCAGCTCAAAATAATTTTTTAATGAAATACATTCATACTTCTCAGCCTAAAACAAGACGACCTAGAAAGGAAAACCCTAGATGCCGTAGTGTTGCACTCATATTTTTATACGTAAAGCTAATGGGCCTATTTTTCAAGTCTGTGCTAAGACATTTTGCTCTATAACACAAGTTGGGCGAAAAAGACTGAGCAATTTAAGTAAATATTTCAGAGAACACGGCGAGTCTAGGCCAGAAAATAGGGGGGGGTGGGGGGGGGGGTAGTAGAGTCACTGAAAATGACAAAGTATTACCATGTCAGATAATAAACTTTATTATAAGATTGAAGTGTAGAGAGAGCCATTATGGGCGCGCATAAAAGTGTAAGAGGTTACCTACCTCCTGAACTTAGTGTGAAAAAACTTTGGCGTACATGGAAAACTGATGCAAACGCTAATGGTCTTTGCTCGTACTCTAAATTCTTTAAATTATTCAACCTCCGTTTTAATTTAGCTTTTGGAGGTCCAAAAACAGACATTAGTTCATTTTGTGAAGAATGGAAACTAACTATTAAATCAGCAACAGACACCAAGCTTAAGTTAGAAACCATGACCAAACTAAGATTACACAAATTGCGGGACAACAAGTTTTTTGAATTAGTTGGAACCGAGGTTCCTAATACTGTTGGTGTATCCTTTGACATGGAACAAAACCAACCGTTTTCCAATGTTGTCCGTTGGTAAAGTTTATTATTCAAGGAAGATTTGGGTGTTTAATTTGACTTTTGTCATACATGGGCCCAACCAAGGTAAGGAAAATGTGTTTATTTACACGTGGACAGAAAAACCAACCAGCAAGAGGTTCAAAACTAAGTTTGTTCTGCATTGATGGACTTCATTAAAGTTCTTCAAAACAGGTTCCAAGAAGATCCTCATAAACCAAGCAAACTGAGGTTGTTTTCAGATTCGTGCTTTGGCCAGAACAAAAATCGAAACTGTTTTAGGCTGTCTGTTACATTATGTCCATCAAAATGAAATTCCATTCTTCTCTACAATCGAACATGGTTTTCCGATTCGTGGTCATAGCTATATGCCTCCTGACAGAGTCTTTGGGTCGGATGGAACACAGAATTTCGAAAAAAGGAAGTCATTGAAAGCCCAAGAGAATACTTGAAATCTACAAACATTATGGTGTTGTTTAAGATGCTGGGAGAATATTGGGATGTACTTGATTATAAGTTAAGTGCAACGAACGGCCTCAAAAAAACATTCCCTTTCTTATCAAGAGAGCAACGATTTTTTGTATATTCCAGTAAACGCCAAAAAGTAGGTTGTAAAAGTACGTACACAGGGGACAAATCTTGGTATGCACTCATAAAAAAGAACAAAAATACTTTTATGGAAGCCTACACAACCATTTCAAAAGTCCAATAAAAAATTGCATAATTAAAGAAAAACAGAAAGATGTTTGCAATCTATTGAAATTTCTCAGTCAGGACCCGGAAATGAGAAAATTTTATGAAGATGCTTTGAAAAATCCCACTGGAGAGGGCGACAATACCGAACGTGTGTATGATAAGCAAGGACCGTTTTTGTAAAAAAGGATAGACCTGTTATGAAGAAACATGGAGTGAGGAAAATCAAATAATAAAATTTAATACGACGGACACGGTCATTTTTTTGTAAAAGCTATTGTGTTTTTTAACAATAGGTCGTAGTTTTGGTTTAATCAGCTTAGTAAAATATATTTTACCATGCCAAACACATTATATTGAAAATAATGTAACTTTTGAAATGTTATTAAATTAATGCATTTCTGTATTGAAGCTCTGTTTTATTTCTAAGTAAAATAATCATACCTAAAGTAAGGTTCGGTTTTCCAAAAAGTGCTAAGTCGAATGACTTAGTGCCGTTTTGAAAAATATTTTTATTATAATTTATCCAAAAATTAAATTAAAAATTTATCAATAGATTAATAACATAAATTGTTTCCCTATATCTCTAAAACAATATAAAACATATGTTCAAATTTACCTATATAAAACTGTTTTTTTTACCATTTCCTGAAAGTTTATAAAAATGACTTAGCTCCTTTTGGAATCCACCTCTTCATTTACTTTATTAATTTCACTACTGTAAATTAGTCACATTAAACTAATAACATGTACACTCCAAAAATTTAGTTAATTTGTTAAATAATTGGACAAATTTGCTGTGTTATAAATTTGTAATGCAACTAGAACTAATATGTTATATTTTTAAGAATGTATTTTAGATTAGTTCTGTGCTTTATAAATTTTTTAAAAATGTACTGCTGTATTTTAATCAAATATCTATTAACATTATGTAAAAAAAAACTATAACAATGATGTTATTTCTCCAAGAAAAGGCGTGTTATAAATAGTGTTACTTCAATTCAACAATATTTTATAACTACAGTTAATAAATTGAAATTAACACACTCGTATTTTATTTTCAATTTAACAGAAACATTTTAGTAGAAAAGATTATTGCAAAATACATAAGTAGGTTAACTTCGTAAGAATTTGGTATATGCTTGTAGTTATGTAAATGTACACTAAACAAGTTTAGAATGTCATTATAATTGTTTCTACAACTATTATTTACATCAGTGTTAATAAAACACCGCGAATTAAAATTTTGGTGTTTCACTAGTTACAGGGAGAGTTTCAGCATCAACTTCTGTAATAGGCCTTATTACGATACCAAATTTCTTTCTTTCTCTGGCCTGCTACATAATTAGATTCTAACATCGCAAGAATTAAATAAAAATCTTCTTCAAAAAATGTATAAAATACATTAAAATAACACTTAATGGTAAAAAATATATTTTAAAATTATTCTTATTTCAAATATTTAGTTAATGAAGATTTTTAACATGATTTTTTATGTATTCAATTCTAATACAAAAGTTAAAATTCGAGATAAAACACCCATTGTAACATATACTAGTTAAATAAAAAAATGAATGATATGGAATGTTATATATGAAAATTACTGGTCCAAGTACACACTGTAGTAATCTATATCAAACACAATTTGCAAGTTATCGTATCATTAGAATGTTAAATTATACGGTAATGAAATTGTAAAAGTATAGTTCGTTGTAAAGAGTTACAGTGAAAGCAATAAATTACTGGGTTAATAACGAGCAATGTGTTCACGAAACTCTACACCCGTACAAAACATACGTAACGGAGAGTATGATTGGGCTGTCACCAGTACAATGAGGAGAGCGAGTGTGAATGTGGTTGACTGTCGTATCGGGAGATGGTAAATTTAATTAATCTGGACTGGTGACTGTTTCGTAGAAATTATTCGTATTCATGTTTAATCGTTAAATTTTCTGTTCATATCATGACAATGAAAACATTCACAATACCATGGATTAGAAATGCTTAGTTTACCGTTTGAATGATAAAATATGTGATTTTAGTGTATTTTTTTATTGCAGAAACCAGTATTGAAAAGTAAACTCAATTTTGGACAATTATTTTCTTTATATTTTTATAAAGAATTTTCTTTATTTTTTTTATATATATACATATAATTTCAATAAAAATTGAATCGCAAAAAGTTCTTGCTCCGCCGGGAGTCGAACCCGTATCTCTCACTTGCCGGGTGAATGTGCTACCATTACACCACAGAGCGCTTACTTTTTTTCCGATTCAATTATTTTGTATTTGGCCGTATCTGTCACATATGCGTTTAAATAAGCAAACTAACATATGATCGGAAGACCAAATACCTGTCAAACGACTTTTATTTACATTAAATTGTATAAAATGGCTATTGCCTTATTTAATTTCAATAAACATTGAATCGCAAAAAGTACTTGCTCCGCTGGGAGTCGAACCCGGATCTCTCAATTGCCGGGTGAATGTGCTACCATTACACCACAGAGCGCTTACTTTTTCCGATTCAATTATTTTGTATTTGGCCGTATCTGTCACATATGCGTTTAAATAAGCAAACTAACATATGATCGGAAGACCAAATACCTGTCAAACGACTTTTATTTACATTAAATTGTATAAATGGCTATTGCCTTATTTAATTTCAATAAAAATTTAATCGCAAAAAGTACTTGCTCCGCCGGGAGTCGAACCCGGATCTCTCACTTGCCGGGTGAATGTGCTACCATTACACCACAGAGCGCTTACTTTTTCCGATTCAATTATTTTGTATTTGGCCGTATCTGTCACATATGCGTTAAAATAAGAAAACTAACATATGATCGGAAGACCAAATTTACACCACAGAGCGCTTACTGTAATATAGGTATTATATATACATATCCATACATATATAACCATGTCATATAGGTTTTAAGGCTTGATACTGTACCTAATAATATAAAATTTTTACAACTTAATTTGAAACGTTTTGAAACTTAAAAATTATTAATCGGCTATAAAAAGAGTAACAATTGCAAAAAATTAAAAAATATATATGATAGTTTATTTTAAAAATACAATGATTTGCATCTTAAGGATCTTAACTCCAAACAAACAAAACAAATTACAATTTATTGTCTATTTTTGTTTACACTCATGTTTACAGTTTTGATAGTACACAGTACGTCTGGTTTGTGAGAGGAGGTAAAAACATCATAGCTTGTGGAGGAAATTTGCAAACAAAGAGTAATATAGTTGACAGTTATGTTTATACAGAATTAATAAAAAGCAAATATTACAGCCAGCATCTTGTACAGCAATAACTAAATCATATACAGCAAAATATGTCCTACATTTACGTAAAGGAAAAACGAAATAAATACTTTATTATTTATTGTCTAAATTAAACTAAGCAATAAAAATTGTCTGACTGTTCCTAAACATCCCTAGGACAAGTGAACGACTTTTGCTGCATAATTTGGATAAAAACAGTAAAAAACTTTTAGATACAAAACGATGGAGCTTTCTCAATGTAATAGATCCCTATGAACAAAAATATTGAAGTTTCAAGAGAGTACCAATTTTTATTTAAACGTGAGCCGTCTCTTAAAACTGAATAGCCATCTTATTAAAGCTGTGGAATTTGTTAAGGAACGGCTTAATTGCTAAGGGATACAAAACATATTACTTGCAAGTTTATTACCAAACAAATTCTTATTTCGATAGAAGCATGGTTTTTTTATTTAAAAAATTCTCAAGTATTTGTCACAAGTGGTTTGCACTTATGTACAGAACAGGAAATAAAATAAATTCAATTGATTTTTATTGGAAGTAGAAGGATTGGAGAGTCGAAGAGACACACTTTATGTGTTTCTAGACTTGTTCAAAGCCTTTGGCTGTGTTGGTAAATGCACCATGGCTCAAACTGGAGAATTACAGGATACGAAGAGTTCCACCGAAGTAGATTAAATTGTTTCTTTATAATCAGAAACGATATATGTGATAAATATTGATCTATTTTTAGCACGCTGCTTTTCATGGCATATACAGTATCATGGCAGCTTGTCCAGTGTGCATATAAAATGATTCTTCTCTTCACGGCGTCTTTACAGAGTAAAATTGTAATGCCCGAGACTGACTGAGCTCTACTGTGTACTCCAGCACTAAAATGAGCTGAGTATACAAAAAAATACACCAAAATTAAATTACATAATTTTATTTGAACGGCAAACACATATGATGTTATATCATGGAGAAGATGGAATACATAATTTGCCAATATTTTTAAACTACAAAAAAACAACCAGCATAAATTACAAACTTCCGCTGGAGAAAGCAATATAAACCACGTTAAAAATTTTGTACTTTTGACACATCCCTGCCTCTATATTTTGTATACATCTCTTTATTATAAATATCGTGCAATCACGTAAGAGATAGAGTTACACTACAATGAAACTATAGTTTCCAAGATCTATCGGTTTGAGAGACACTAAGCGGTACCGCATGAACGTGTGCCTGCTCATACAGGAATTGCATTTGCCAATAGTATGCCGAAAATGATCAAAAGAGCCCCAACTCAGAAGGCTTTACTGCTCTTTTTAGATCAGTTTTGATTTCAGAAACGATTTATAGTACTGACGAGTTTAGGGAACACAAGTGGGAGAGCACATGATTGGTTAACTGATCCAAAATATAGATGAAAAATTAATTAATGTATGTGAACCACCTGAATAAAACATATTTTATCTCTGTACAAGATATTGGAAGGAACGTATGCTAAAGTTTTAGTTGTATTCAAGTAAATTTACGTTTAGATATAAGGATTATATTTTAATCATTTTCATAAAGATATTTATTAGTAGTAGTAGTTAGTAGTAATAGTAGTGGTAGTAGTTACAGGTGAATTCTATCTAGGAGGCGGAGTGTAATTCGACCTGAAACAATGATATAGTTTTCTATCGAAGCTGATAATTTATGTCAGGAACAATAAACACACATTCAGTGTGACCTCGATATAGGAAGTCAACTATTGAAGATTATGGAATAGCGATAGAGCCGATATTGCAGTGAGGGTATTTTTTAAATGTTTGTCACATACCCCAGAGACTATTAGGTAAATGTTGTATTTTAAAACAGTTCTTATATCTTTGTTACTGATTTTATTATATCCGGGTAGATGTCTATTTATAAAGAAATTTCAAGTGCCATGAGTTAAATGTGTATACGAAATTAATTGCAAATATTGAAATATTTGAATTATTACCCTAATAAATTTAATTAAAATGATAATATATGTCATAACGTGTAACAATAAATAAAATTATAATTACATTTATTATATCCTTGTGGGCAAAAACATAGCCCATAATGTAGTTCATTGACAAATTAATATTTTATTGATAGGTGCTCAGGCTGATGCGGGTATATTGGTCACTTTGGTGTGTAGCTATAATTGTTATGTATTTCTAACTGTTTAACTGTAACTAGGATTATAACGACTTGGATTGTAGATATTAATATTTTATTGATAGGTACACTCAGCCTGATGCGGGTATATTGGTCACTTTGGCGTGTAGCTATAATTGTTATGTATTTCTAACTGTTTAACTGTAACTAGGATTATAACGACTTGGATTGTAGATATTAATATTTTATTGATAGGTACACTCAGCCTGATGCGGGTATATTGGTCACTTTGGCGTGTAGCCATAATTGTTATGTATTTCTAACTGTTTAACTGAAACTAGGATTATAACGACTTGGATTGTAGATATTAATATTTTATTGATAGGTACACTCAGCCTGATGCGGGTATATTGGTCACTTTGGCGTGTAGCCATAATTGTTATGTATTTCTAACTGTTTAACTGAAACTAGGATTATAACGACTTGGATTGTAGATATTAATATTCAGACATCCAAGAAGATACAAAATATTTTTGTTGATTAGTAAGCTCCGAGTGAATATTCAGTAAAATTTATTACTAGATTTTTAACTAGTAAACATTACCCGCTTTGTCTGAAATAAAAATCACAGTTCTAAATAAAAATAGAGCATTTATTTTAAACTGGAAAAATGAAAATTTAAATGTTTAAGATTTTTTATCACTCTATTTTCCACAAAGAATTGACAAATCCGTTGAGTAACATTAAAAGGTCCTTTGGCAGGAAATAAAAATATCATTCAAATATATCAAACTAAAAATCAGAGCTCTCTTCTGAAATAAAATAATAAACTTTTCAAATAAAAATCAAATACCACTTGGAAATAGCTAAAATAAAAGTTTTCACTTCTAAGTTCACTCAAAATTCAAAAATCAAAAATCAAACTTCTCTTTTCACTAGTTGTACCTTAACTTTCAAGTCTTTGCAATTCAGATACGACTCTCTCAAGCAATTATTAAAGTTCAATTAATTTCAAATTAATAATTCACAATAAAACAGTTCAAATGAAATATTATTAAATGACTAAATCCACTCAAATTTATTAACAAAGTTAAATTTTAATTCAATTTTCTTGCACGTTTGAACCAAATGTAACATGTTTGATTCTATTGTGCTCTCTTATTCATCAGTTATGCATATTGCTCTGTAGTTTCTATAAATTTACCTTAAGTTAAAATAAAAAAATCAACCAATATAGCTTTAAAAACGCTACAAGGATTCAACTGAAGAGGATTATGATGGTGGCAGATGTTATTCTGGCATATTTATGAAATACGTAGTAATTTTACAAATTAGAATTGAATTTTAAACATTGATTACGTAATAATAGAAACAATATTAGTAAAGGGAATCAACTTATTAGATGGTACAGAGATGACAAGTCAACTTTCACTGAGAGGTGGCTTGGCGGGGAGCTGCTGTGTGCCCGAGAAGTAAAGAGCCGTCACAGAGAACAAAGTGTAACATTTATATAGACTTGCTACCTGGACTGAGGCCAGCCACCAACCTAAAGAGTGACATAATAGCGTTTAGTGCCTCTGGTATGGCCGAGATAAGAGCGGGCTGTGTACATTCTGAAATCATGGCAACCCTGCAAATTGCAATCGGTATCAAAGGGCTAGTTATGACCTTATGAATCTCAGAAATCCCTTTAATGTTAATGGAACCCGAATAATATATAATTACTATGTTAACCAACATCACCCCTAATACCTCAAAATGTTTTAATGCTTGTGCTATGGATAAATAATCACGTTTCGTTGAGCACAGTACAAAGAAATGCAATCATTACTAAATGTTTGTCGCATTAAGTAAACGACGTCATGTAAGATAAGCATACTGAAATAGCACTAGTAAACTTTACGGTACACGGCAACAAGGTTGTGAGTTCGAGTTATAAACAAGATAATTAAACTTATCCTGGGACTGGCATGTTATTTAATTTCCGAGGAGTGTTGACTGTGGCACATTGCGGCAACGATAGCATCTTCGGAGACCAGGAGAGAAGAGTGACGTGTTAGCTGAATGGGATGATTGAAAGAGGTATCAGTTTAAAGTTTGAGATCTTTAAAGGAGAAAAGTGACGATATTAGGTTTAGAATAAAACTTGTATGTTGAAGATTAATGTGTGTATGTAAATAAGAATTTTTTGAACTGTTTCTTACGAGTGCTAACTATTTAACATTTAACGTATAGTGTATTAAACGAATAGTTAGATAATACCTCATTTTGCGGTTCATGTTGATGACGTTCATTAAAGCTGAATAATAGATAGTGGTAATATGTAATTTAGTAGCCTGTGAGGACCACGAACTTAATTAAAATTGACATACTCGCTTATTCAGAAGAAGAAGGTAGAGTTTGTGACCAACCTAAAAAACATTACTAATAGATGTTTCTTTATAAAGTATTACTAATATGTACTAAATATCTCGATGACCTTTCGAGAAACAAAGGAAATCTAAACATCTTTTGTTAATTTGTATAGTTCCACATAAAAAATGGAATTGTGAATTAAAAACACATTGCAATGCTGACATTATGGAACGAACTAGAATGTGTCTAAGCTGGTCTAATTACGTATTTAAGATGTGTCTAGGTAAAACTTTTGTACCGATTTTAAACTGGTTTCAGGATTTATTTTGCCAGTCCATGGTGATAAAATAGTTCTAACGGAGTTACAGGTAGTATATATCTCGAAACAATTTGAAATGCAAAATATCATTGCAACAATCGAAGGTTTTTAGTGAAAATGCTGTATTCTTACCTGTCATGTTGTTTTAAAAATGAAAACAGTGTAAAAACACGAGTAAAACGGGTTTGGGTTGCATGAACAAAACGGATTATAGGAGTATACACTAGAATGAAATATACATCATTTATAAACTTATAGATACTTTTTTACATGATATTTCCCAACATAAATCGTAAAGATATTTCAACTTTATTTGTATTTTTGTTAAGTATTTTCAGTTGTGACGTATTGGTGCATGAATATAAACGTTGAACATCTCAAGCATGCGTAGCTATTCTCGTTTTTCAACACTTTTTATTTGGATTCTCTTTGTGAACAATAACGTGGTGAAATTTTCATGAAATGTGTTTAATAAAGTTGTAACGTATTCAAATATTTATCAAAGCAAAGCTGTAGTTTAAAATATTCCATTCACTTTTAACGAGGTGTTTGTAGCTGCAATCTGTGATAAAATAAACGAGGAAGAAGTTCATCAAGTGCGCTCTCCACAGGATGATATAAACAATCCTTTGTTTATAGTTATCTTAGCGATTATATCAATATCATATTTTGTATACCTATACATAATCATTACATTTAATTTTTGTAGCTGGGCCTATAATTTCGTATTTGATATATCCATTAAGTTATAATTGGGAAGCATTTGAATTAATTGCTACCAACAATATATTTTCATGATCTTTTTTATCTATATAACATTTATTGTTATATTAAGATACTGTTTTAATGAAAACTGATTTAAAATAATTTTCAGTATAACTTTACCATCATTATAAATCATAACTATGTCAGAATATGAAACGCATGCAAAACTAACATAAAATATCGCACTGCAAACGGGTTTTTTAAGAACTTTATTCACGCTTTAACAGACGACTACATTTTCCTCATTACTGTCACTGTTTTTTGTTGTTGGATACGTCACCGGTGTGTCCGTATTTTAAATTCTTCTTTAGTTGTTTAGCCTACTATACACGTTCCGTATAAAACTGTTTAGTTTTCGTTATTAGTAATATATGATTATGTTAACAAGAAAATGAATACGTTAATTTGTGATTATGTGATTGCCCTAAAGGAGAATATTTTGGTTCCCAAAGATAAAGTAAAATATTGTAGACCGTTAAAACAATTCTGATATGGTAGCTTTTATAATTTAACCATTTCAGCGAGTAGCCTGTACTTTCAAGTATAACTGAAACATATGTTAACAAATATGTAATTTGATATCTATACACTCCAAGGTAAGCCACACGAAGAACGAGTAATAGGCTTCGCAGGGGTTGAATGCAAAATTTCAAGTCAATGTCTCATTTTATTATTGAATGGCCTGGGAACTGACAGACAATCATAAGTGAAACAGATAGATGAGTTGCACCATCACCGGACCCATTCTTATTTATTCAAAAAGAGCAATATAAAAATTTTTAATGACACTCAGCCAATTAACAAAAAAATAAGTGTCTTTCTCTATGTTTTTGTAGAAGTGTGATTAATTAAGCCACTAGTATTATAAAATGATGGGATTGAAAACTTAGTTTAAAAATTGTGTTAAACTAAAATTATTTTAAAACGGTCTGTCTATTTTACTGTATCTTATCTAAAGGTAATTTATTATAAATTCGAAACATTTGAAACCCGCATTTTCTAGGATACATTAACTGAGGTCTCTGTATCAAGCAATCTTAAACAATATACGTATAAGAAAGTGATTGAAAACTTGCAGTAGTGAAATATTCACGGTACTTAACGTGAAGTTATTGATTCACGATATCCCAGATCGGTTGTAATAAGCTTTTATTATAGCTTCTATGCTAATTTCAGTTTGTTATACCACGTATAATTTGTATATAATTTAACACAAAATCCTGCAAAATATTTAAAAAGATTTAAATAAAAAAACATAATTAATTGAGTGTTACAGTTTGTCTGAAGGGATTTAGAATTTATAGGGATTTAGAATCATATATTCTAAATATATGAATTTGTAATGAATATTTTAATTTGACTCACGCTTGGTTTACGCGTTCTCGATCTGAACAAGATCTTGAGTTAGAAAAGACAAGTAAATGATATTCAGTATATTGAAAACGAATATTTTGCAGTTCATTCCATTCCACATAAATCTGTGAAACACAAAATTACGGAGAAATTTATATTAGAATTATCTAGAACTTATTAGAATTATTAATGAACAGTTATTCATTAAGTACCATTCACACTTTCCGATAACTGATGCAACGAAAACAACGGTACAGTGTTTATTGACCTTAAATTTCAGTGACATTTTATTATCTACATTAAATCGTTCATAATATTTCTGTACGGAATCAGTTTAAAAACCTTGCATTGTTCCAGCATTATATATAACGTTATATTGATTATTGGAGGGAAACATTCATTTTATTTTCTGATATTTTAATGAATAACTGACAGATCTTTATCGTTATGTAGTTGACTACTAGTTAAAGGTGTATGTAAAGTTTATAATTTTTTGCCAACACTGTAAGTTTAAATCTAAATTTGGCCTATTTTTCGATAGTACAGTTGCTTGATTACGTAAAGTAAGCCATAGTCTTTTATGAAATCATGTGAAGATATACAGAGAGTGATTATATCTTGTATAACGTTTTTTTATTCAGTGCAATTAGATGATAATTTATCTATGAGTCTTGTGACTATTTGGACAGAGGTAAGTTACAACCACTGAGGTATAAACTTTGGTGCGAAGTCAATCCTAACACCTCACATGTTTAAACATGTCACCGTTAGTACTAGGATCAGTAAACTGAATTCGCTAGCGTTGTTCTATACTCAGTACAGGATATTGTGTAGGACTGGTCGTAGGATTGCGCTGTAGATTGAGTTCTAGTGAGACCACTTTATTATATGTTTACCGCCTTCTGTCAATCTTGTTCTGTGGTATTTGCTAACGCACGAGATATAGCGGTCACTAGGAGCTACTAACTGTCTGTCTCTTTAAGCCCCTTATCTCTGCATACCTTTCGCATTTGGATGACACGCACACAAACACACATACAAAAACTTACGCATATATATCAATTGAGATATTAATATACAACCTTCAGCATACTTATTAAAATACTTTTTTACGATAAAATAAATGTTACCCAACTTTTCAAAGTAGGTAGAAGGGGGTTGCTTTAAATTTTCCAATTTCAACGCCCCTACAAAAATGGATTTTTGTACGATCCAATAACCCAAAATACTAATTCAATAAGTACGGTGAAGGTTTTACATTGATAGCTCAATCCGTTTGGAAAATAGGCGTATCAGGACTTATTTACACCTTTAGATGTAAGGCATTGTTTTCCCATAACATTTGCTACGATCGGCGTAGAGATGTTTTGTTTACGTCATTATCTTTCTTTTTAATTTATCTTTCAAATGGCATGTCACAAGATAGGTATCTTAATTTGAAGATTTAAAACATTACACACCTCTTCCACGTTTTGAAAAGGGGGGGGGTATTCTTACCCTCCAAAAAATCCAAAAGAATAATTTTAATAGGTATAGTGAAGATTGTACAGCGATATCTCAATCCAATTTGAATATATCCAGGCGTATCAGGACTTAATTTACACCCTGCATATATAAAATCTTGTGTATGTATGTGTGCGTGGGTGCTTTTCGTCTTCATCGTTTTATATAGACAAGAATGCGGCTAAATTTCTATTTTTACAATTCACATTCAAAGACTAAATATTATATAATATTTTTTCAGCTAAGTTACTATTACGGAGTCTAATATTAAATTAACCAGTGTGTTATATTTATTCTTAATCAATACTTTAGGATGACTAATAAGACATTCTTCTTAAGAAATCAAATTGTGTCTGTATAAAGTGGTGAAAATAATGGAGCTGAAGTTCTCAAAACCAATTTATCTTCGAGTTCGTGTACAAACTCCGTCTGTCTATATTCGTCACATCTCAGTATCCAAGTAAACTCTACACAGCTCCTGATTCATTTCAGATTTAATACATTTCATCGAGATTTCTCTCCACTTTCGCTTCTCGGCTGAAAAGCAACATCTTTAACGTAACAGTGGTAGGTTAACGCCGCTTTCATTTTACATTCAACTTGGCATTCAATTTCTTTATGTGAATGAAATGATAAATGTTTATATAAAAAAATGCAATTTACATTTACTTTTTTTTTGGAGTACCCGATTTATTTTAAAGTAAAATATTTAACAGGGGATCTGAGTTGTATTTATTAATTTTGCAATCATAATATAAATCATGTATAAAACAAATATGAGTGAACATAAATACCTCACGTATAGCTACGTAAGTGCTGTTAAAATATGTATTTGTGAAAACTTTAGTTTAAGGGCTGTGTTATTAGACCACAATAATTTAATATCACTTCCGGCACTTTCGAATAAAGGTAAATGTGTCGTAGATCTGTAATATCAAAGTATCGACTTGAGCAGCCTTTAGTTCTGGAGGATTTCTCGTGCAAATTGGATATGATAAATAGATCTTTAATAGTTATGATAGTTACATTTACAAATCGTAATGCATTGAAAACTTATGTGATTTTCATTGATTTATTAAAACTTTAGTGGTTTTTTAAATATATTTTTACTCTTTATTTTCTTACTATACATTTTTGATAGCAGCAATGATAAAAGTTTGTAAGTTAAAACTATATTTTTGTAAATAAGTTAATGTATCCGTAAATAAAGGAGAAATAATAGTTCAGTGACTAATAATAAATATAGTCAGGCCAGGTTTATTACTACGGAATAGAAAATTATCTGAAATACATATTATTTTCTAAGTACTTGCTCTATATCTAATACTTATGAGTTATAAATACCTCTGAAGAAGAACAGTTTTAAAGATCTTTTTAGGGTTGTTCCAAATTGCCTAGTAATTGATACTTTATACTCTTTCACAGGTTTGATCGTATCACATTTTGGAATAGCGAGACTTGTTTAAATATCCTTTTAAACTAAACACAATTGTAATAATTTATATATTTCAATTACGAAAATTATCTTGAAAATTGTTATTCCAAGGTTTTTTTTAAACACATTTCAGCACTCCATTCCTTTACCGACGTTAAATTGAATTTTATGGAACTAATGTAATATTTACAGTAGTTACCAGAGTTAGAATATTCACAAGGCCAGAGAAGATTATATAGATTCACAAGCTTAGAATATTATATTACTAATCCGAGATATACACGAACAGCAATTACATAAACATAGTTTTGAAAATGTACGGAATCAGGGTAAAATCAGTAAACAACAGTGCTATTTCATATTATTACCTCTGAAATGTTAAGCAATAATAACTGGAATTGAGTTAATACCTGCCACGTTATTGTTTTCCACTTTAAAACAATGTTTAGTAGCCATATATTTTAATTGGAACTAATAAAATATTGTGCTCTTAAAATATCTAAACAAATTTAATCCATAACAAAATAATTTACTTCACAAAAGTAGCGTATTCGTTTATCCTATATAAACGACGTCAAAAAATTTTTAATGAACACATGATTATATAAAACTGACAGAAAAAACATACTCTTATTAATACATTTACGTTTTACGTTCAGTTAGTTGTATAACAGCATGAAGTATTACCTCACTTGTCTTTATCGATCAATGATAGGGCCTGTGTATAGGGCCTGATCAATCACTTGCATTATTGAAATTTGCACGTTCAACAATGAAAGACAGCACTTGTTAGTGAAAAGTTACCGATTCAATGTTGGTTCTAATCAGGTTGAATTGCTGGATCTAGTAATCAGGTTTTAGATGTATAATTGCAAATGCCGTTATACTAAATGTCACAGATTAACCTCAAAACAGTACCGTATATTTTATATGAATGTATAGTCACTTCTGAATGTATAGAATCACTTCTTCGGCTACTGGTCAACAACAAGCTCATGCAAAAATCAGTCTAATTGTTTAGTTACTCAACACGCACAAGCATGTACACGTTGTTAAGATTTTATTTTCTTATAATGATTAAATCTACAACTACATTTTTAATGCCATGAAGTAAATTCAAAATTAAAATATTGTTTCAGGGGACTTGGTAAAGGATTTATATAATGAGCTTCTGAAATCTATTTCAAAAGAAAGTACTGGAATAACCTGAATAAATCATATCTGCCATAAATTATCTGTTTTAAGACGTTCTAAATCCCAAATTTCAGCATCTTGCTATGAAATCAAATTTTTTTCCGGTCTTGATACAGAAGAAAACATCAGTAACACTACGTTTTGAGAACTAAAATCTGATCTTTTCCTCAGGTGAACAGGTGAATAACTAATCTAACACAACGATAATCTATAGGTCGCAATAGGTCTGCACTCACCAACGAACTACTTATGTCCTGACGCTAATAGCCAATTGCGATTGTCACGGCAGAAACAAGATGGTGAAGTTTATTGTGATTTCTGACATGTGTGTCTTGTGATTTTTCCAAATTGAGAACATTTAAATATGGAATTTATATTATAAACAATAAATATGGAAATATGGAATAAGAAAATATTAATTTCAATATTAAGCTATAAATTTTGATTTCTACACGTTATAATCTTTTCTTTTCATTAATTTAGGTACAGGTACCTTGTAATTTGTAAATGAGACGTATTAAAAAGATTAATGAACCCTGATATATAATACTACGTTCCTAAAATTAAATAGAAGAAGTTTTTAACTTACATTTTGTTTGCACTTGACACTTATTACGCCTAAAATATTTTTCCCCGCACACAAACACAAGCACTGGAACTCCCGAACGTCGCTTTTTGAATCCAGTCCTCGACTTCTTGCCTCTCCATCGTTGTTCCTGATTTTTGATTTTGTTGCCCCCGCCAGCTCTCCTGACCACACCTATGCCAAATATCTTCATCATAATTGGAGAGTACTAATTTTTCATGTCAGCATGGCTGTCCCTTATATCCATTACATTAGATCGTACTCATATGTTAGGTTAGATTCATCTGACGTAGAGATCAAATTAAAAATCTTTTCAATTCAAGTTTTCTTCATTTCCTTCCACCGACGAAAAGAAACTTCAACATATCAGATTTAATCATTATAAGAAAATAAAATCTTAACAACGTGTACATGCTTGTGCGTGTTGAGTAACTAAACAATTAGACTGATTTTTGCATGAGCTTGTTGTTGACCAGTAGCCGAAGAAGTGATTTTTCATTATACACCTTTAGAAAACTAGTAATATACCAGCATTGAAAGGTGTTGACTCACTCTTTCATCTTGTAATATACACCCTGAAATGTAAATTCAAAAGGTAGAAGGGAGTGGGATGTATCTGGGAAATATCGTTAGATCTCTTATTTATTGTAATGAATTTAACATTTAAATAGTATGTAGCAAGACTATAGGGATCAGCGTAGTTTGTTATTACTCATGACTTTAATTACTAATAGCCCTGTATAAGAATACCTTAAATGTTTAATATGGAAATATGTTTCATAAACATTCATACCAGCAAACAATTAAAAATTCATGAAAGCATCGTGAACAGAAAGTTCAAACGCTGGTCAGGAATGGCAATATCCTATAAGTGGTCAAGAATTTTTAATAAAAGGACAAGTTAGGGTGAGTTTGGTAAACTGTCTGCCAGCAAGGATTTCGTGTGATTAAAGGAAAATGCTTTAGAAACTTGTAGGGAATTAAATGTTTAACCTTTCCTTTAGTTCAGACATTGGTGAACGGTAATGTTGTATCACATTGTATTACGACGTTCTAGTAATGTAAATTCAGTGCCAAATAATTTATTAACAGTGCACCAATATTTTAAAATAATATTTTTATCAATACAGGCAAATTGGGTGTAAGGGAACACTGTCAATTTTTAGCTTATATGGAACTTTTGTTGCTGGTCCAGTCAATAGTAGGTTTATTGTTTTTAGTTAAGGCTAACTTTTACCATTCAAAAGTGGTGATTGTTGCTACGCATTAAGACACAAAACATATGACTACATACAAAGGAGAGATATGTTGTAACATTCACAATAAAATACACATAGTTTTTCGATGGTTGATGAAATCATACTTATACATGCAGGATGTTTTATTGACAAATATCTCTAAAGCAAACATTTTATTATTTGAGATAAATTAAAAAATACGTATTCATAGTTTTTAAAACCGTTCTTGATTTACCATGAAAGCTTTTATGATAAAGGCTAAAATTTAATTTTACCTTTATTTTGTGTAAATCGTTTTCTGTTACTTACTAAAACAACTTTCAGGAAACGACAGGTTTACGAGTATACTACTTCTTATTGTTTTTCATAAACGATACTGGCCCAAAAAGTTTTTACTATATATATATATATATATACACTTAACGCTAAAACAATATCATGTATAGCTTTTAAATCAAATGGCCTGATGAAAAAAGCAGTAAACATTTTCTAAACCTTAATTTAAAAAATGGTTGCCTTATGAAACCTTTCAACGTACTTGTTTTAAAAACGAAGTATGATTAAAATATTATATTTAAAACTTGAGAACTAACAATGCTATGTAAATTAATTTCATATTTTAGTAGATTATACATTTTTATTTTATTATTTTTCTCAAAAGAAAACTTTTGTCTATCTTTAATTCTTAGATAATACCTGAAAGAAGTGGTAAAGAGTTCTGGGTTATTCTGTAAATCGATTTTACATTTTAGGTTAGAACCAATATTTTGTAATATTCTTATTTAAGACCCTATTTTAATAACCTATTTATTTATGCTACCAAAAATATCTGTGGCGTACATTTCATTCTCCGGTGCTTTTTAAATATAAGGTACTGAAATAAATTATCTTTTACAAACATAATCTGGAAAAACTCTGCACTGGAAACTTTTCATTATAAGAAGCTTTCTTCACAAGAGTATATAAGGTTGTGACATTTTTTTATTGGGGTATGCTACTAGTAATAATTTCATTTTATTCTCTTTTTTATAACTAAGTATTATAACTTACCCTTATGAATTATTTAATGTATTAAATATAACAGCGTAGTAACTTTGTGTTATTCACTATCCTTATGGTATTATATAACAAGACTGGATATACAAGGTGATGTAGCGTAGCAACTTGTCTCTTGGACAAACCCCTTAGGGGCTTTATAAGGCTCTTAACGCATATAAGCTCATTACTTCAAGTATTAACTTCCCCAAAATTATAACTAGGTCACAATATCTTGTTCATAGTGTTTCTTGGATGAGTTAAATGACGTTTAAAATGAGTTTAATTCCACTTTGTAAAATAAAAAAATTACATCTGTTTCCCTTTGTTTTGTATTATAACAGATTTATGAAGGACTAATTCAATCCATATTTTAGCTGTTCAAATTATTTTCAAAGCTATATCTAGAAGGGAAGGAATTCAAAAGCTCTTCATCAGCTTTTCTCCAATTGGCGACTTAAAAATAGTTCTAGGTTATTCCTTTGATTTAAAACTTTCACCATAATTTATTTCCTTAAACTATCCCCTGATACGACTTATTTGGTTTCTCATAAAGATTATTTCATAAAATATTTGTGTACTTGAGAACATTACAATTTTAATTAGACTTATGACAGACCTTTTCTTTCGTTTATTTATTCTATTACACATACTTTTCCTTGCCTAGAGTATGTTTTTCTAACTACAATGATATTTTCAGTAAAAACATCTCTTATGACCAGTTTTGTTTTTCTTATAAGTGTACTGAATTTGTTCACAAAATATTTATTCTGCTATTTTTGCCTTGCCATCATGATTAAACATAACATCACTGTAAAATATTTCCTAAATTCCAAGGCTTGTAATGTACCATCAATAAACAAATGATTTCTAATATTCCTAATATACTAATGAAACTTTTTCCCCAATTTAAAATCTATAGGTTTGTTTGTTTTCTAGATAATGTGCGGATGGACAGGCAGAAATTTATAATTCAACAACGCTTTGCTATTGCTCAGCCTACAACAAGGTATTCTATTGAGTCTATTGTGGCAAAGCTCCGATGTATATATTTGGTCGATTTACAAGCATTCATTACGTTACAACTTTTCTGGCGTCGTCGTTGTCGTTGCGGGCAAAATTTCAAGTCTGCAGCTCATTTCATTCTGATAGGCTACATTTGTTACTATGTAGCATCTTAGTACAGTTTGATTACACATTTATTTATTTATATTATTTACACAACAATTCGTTTGTTGTCATCATAGTTACCTATTAAACCATAGTAAAAAGATTTACTTGTTCTCATCCAAATTCTATGGATTAACACGGGCCATCATCGTATTCGGAATATCAAATATAGAAATGAAGCTTCATGTAAAATTTTAAGAATATAGTTCTATTCAATCTCATTACATCGTGCAAACACACATTCTGATAGACACACTGAGAGACAGGATTAACATTCCACCATTCCTTGACATAGAATTCACTAACGCTCAGCTTAAAAATCCTAGTAAAATTTTATATGAAGTGATATATAATTTTAAATTAAATTTGTGCATAACACACTTTATTGGAAAAGTATTTATGTATAATCATGACAGTCCGAGCTATGAACCTTTATACTGCGTTTAAACCTATTTTCTAATGCTAACATCTTATAATAGGATTAACTTATATACGCGTATATATTCCTAAAACATTGCAACTTATTTAAAAATTATTGTCATTATAAGTTTAAAGTTACGCGTAAATACGAATTCTATATTGTATTTTCCCACCGATTTTGTATCGTAGTATGGAACAAATATTCATAAACTTTCTGAGAAGTAATAAATAATTAACAAATTGTTTAAAGCTGTTCTAATAAGACTTTCATAGATAACTTTTACCAGTTTTAAGAAATTCATTTAAATACAACTTTTGTTTCAATCAGACGCGGCCTGGTGATTACAGCCTTCTGTCCAGGTCTTTACGTACGTTGCAAATCTGACGATGCAGTTAAGATAGAACGCATCGAAGAGAATATTTCAACTCTTCCTCTCTGCTGCATTTCAATATTATAAAAGCAGTTTACTTTGGACAAGCACCTTTGTAAGCAAACCTAAAGGGCCCACGCCTTCCGCTTGTTTTCCTTTCTTAACTTACTTCTATGAGTAATCACCTTGTTCCAGACCTTCACGATAATAAACACGTGATTGCTCAACGACAACGAAAGTTATGCTAGTTAAATTTATAACTAAATCGAAGAGTTGTTTGTAATAATTATTATTTTTAATTATATTTTATTATTTAATTATTTTTTGAAAATAAAGCAAGACATTCCTCAAAATGCTCAACACGGGTCTATATCCATATTGATTTAACGAAAATAAAAAAATGTATTTATAAATATAATAAACTTATTATCGCTTATGTTATTACATAAAATGTATCTTGCATGGTTCATGTCTGATTAATTTAATGATCTCCAGTACCAATATCTTACAGAGTTTCGCAGGAAAAAAGTGGCTTTGATGGGAGAATAGGAAGTTTGTCGTACTTAAGTGAAAAAATAAGACTCCTCTGCAAGATATAATAAGGCTGATTAATGAGCCTTGAGCTATAATTAGTTTTCCTGCTTTCACTAATTAACTCAATATATGTCAATTAAGTTCATATACTGGATATGGAACACTGATAAATGTTACTCTGATAAATAAATAACAGAATTAATTTGAAATGGGAGTTGTGAAACTGATTATTTTCTGACTTTAATGTTGTTGATACTAAAATAACAGTAGCAGAGCATTATTAAATACATTAAAGAAAATAATTTAAGACATTTTATAATGCTAGAGGATAAAATGAAATCAGAGTCAGATGTTGGCTAAAGCTACAAATGCTGAAAAAGGTGGAAAATGTCAGTCAATTAATTATTACTAAGAAGCATACCAGGTAAGGGAATTGCTGCTTTAAACATAAGTTTTTAAGCAACATAATGTTTGCTCGATGACGTGAAGCTTATAATACATTGTTTGTGAACGATCCGGAATGTCCGACTCGGTCTGGAATAATGTCGGGTCCGTGTTGTCGCGTGTAGTCAGCGCGCTTTAACCAAGGTAGCACTCATGGCTGTGCTTTGTAGCTGTAAATGTTACACCTGTCACTTTAGATCCATTCATAACTGTGAATCTTTACCATATTTGATATTGATAACCGAAGTCAATCATAAATCATAACGGCTCTCATTTTATTATTTCGTTTAAAACTTTTTAGATAAACTATTATATTTCATTATACAGTTAAATTCTCTGAAAACGTGATAAAGGGTTAACAGTTCAAAATAAATTTGCTACAGTGTATATAATCACCTCAAACATATTCACTGACCCAGTGTAACATATGTGTGGGTAGAGCTCCATTGTGCAATAACCAAATACAAAGCGGGAGTAACAGTTGCAGAGAGACTGACATGGGTGACAGTGACAAGTGACATATGGTCTTACAACTGAATTGTAGGCAGCTTGTGAGGTTGATTAATGTGTAGTGTCCCTTTCATACTCTCATCAGAATATCAAACAAATAAATAATTATAGTTGAATGAGGAAGTGGAAGATTTTGCTGCATTTAATTTAAGAGTGACGCTGTCTGTAAAAGGCCGTTGGTCAGGGTGATTGACGGTGATGCTAATGTGCCTTGCACCATTCTTCAGACTCTTGAAAGGCTTCATGAAACTTATAGAAAACATTAATTCAAAGGATAATATGTATGTAAACTTATACATTATATTATTAGTTAAGAGAGAATTGCATGATTTTAGTTATGAACTCGATTGCTACCTGAAATTGCATTAAATTTTAACTGCAATTATTTCAATATAAAACAGCAATACAATTTCTTTGACTTGCAATCTCTGGACAATGATTTTTCTATGTTACGGTATATTCTCTTACTCGCACACGGTGTTGAACACACGCTTGCAATAAGAAAGCGTTTTAAATAGACATAATGAAATTATATAGTATTCCAGTTTTAAAATGTTTTTATTTATTGGAGTAAAGACATATTTCAGTGAAGAAATGTAAAAAAAAAAATCCAACGACAAATAAATTGTCTTGTTTGAAAAATTTTATTTACTCACATACCCATTTAAACGTAAATAGTAGTTTGTTCTACCATCAGCCATAACTAGTTACTGATATGAAAGAAAGTTATTGTATTATAATGATGCATTAATGTTTAAGTGAAGTCTCTGTATACTGTCATATGTGATAAATTTGTCAATTACCTTTTTTATTTATTTGATTTAAATTGGTTAAACCAATGAAAATAAATAAATTAATATAAGAAAATAAAAAAATAACTCTAGAAAAGCTACAGGAATTATATTAGAAATTATTTGCTTTGAAATAAAATAATACGTTTCACAGGATTCATGTCTTTGAAGTGTAGCAAGTGATAATATTACTGTGTTGAAATTACAAGAGCAAAAAGGAAGAGGGGAGTTAGATTCAGGCTCAGTGATGTTTAACATTAAAACTGTATTATTTTACGAATATTGGATTGGTAACAATGTAAGCTTGATCTCCTTCAGCCGGCTATATGTAATGAAAGAACTCGGTACAATTTTGCTTTCTCCCTCCTCTCGACCTCAGTGACGTCACATTTCTACTCACTCTACTTCCTCTAATACGATTTTCTTGCTTCAGTTTATTCAGAAACTTAGATTAATTATCGATTGAAAGTTACTGTATAAGTTTGTCTACTTACTTTCTTGTTGAGTGTAGACGAAGAGGTAAATCATTTATATATGGCTAACTTATTCTGCCTGAAGTTGCAAAACCTTAAAGTCAATATTATCGTGTGGAGTCTCTTCATGAATCTTTTTAATAATAAAGTACACTATTATAAACTAATAGCGGTAATAATATTATCTATCATTAATGTTTACTTATTGTTTTAGTTTTGTACTCGAAACACACATTTTCCTAAAATAAAACTTTTAATAACTAGGAGAGTGTTGTATAAGGCTTAGACTTGTTTACAAGTTTTACGAGAGACTCTAAGAGTCGTTTTTCTTATATTATGTATTTACTAACGGTACAAAAAAGATAACGGAGAATATATATTGCACAATAAAATAATTAAATAAATAAAACTAGTTAATAGTAATTAAAGCAAAAAAATATAACTAAACCATCTTTTAAAACATTATGTGGTAAAAATGTTCTTCTGAAAATGATTATCATGAATAACGAAAATTAATACTCAATGAATGTTAAAATAATCGCATGTCTACTATTTAAGTTAAAAATGTAAACAAATCCACATTATATATTTTTAAATTGTTTTAAATTGTTATATTTGTAGTAACAATAAACAAGTAAGAGTTTATTTAACAATAAATTTAAATTCCAGCCTTGAAAACGAAATAAATAAACCGTTTAGGTAAACAAGTTCAACATAAAGAGACAATGAGAAATAATACGTTACTTCATTATCTAGCATTTTTGTGTTATAGTATAAGCCACGCTACGTTCCATCTAACAGGCTATTGCTTAATAGAAACATTTCAAGGTAATTTCATTCTTAAAATGTCCTACGGAGAGATATAAAACATATTTCTACATCTCCGTGGTAGAAAAAGAGAAATTGTGTTAGCGTACTAAGTGATATGCTGCAAAAGTCCTCGGCAAAAACCCATGGTTGAACAAAATAATAATAGAACTAAGTCTACATATGGAATCGCAATCGAGATATCTTGGGGATAACTAGGCTACATGTATTAATATATCACATTTTAAAAACTCCTATTAACTGTAATATGTTAAAAAAATAAATAGTCTGCGATATTTTCCAATCATGGTTATCCATTAGGGGGAGGGGCGGGGGCGTACAGAAATACATTTTCGATTTCATCTCCTGATAGACTTTGTTAACACTTAGCCTCAAAAGTTTTCTTATATCATATTTAGCTTGCAAGAATATTACAAATATAGGCAATAAATTAGACGTAAAAATTGTTGTAATCGTAAAATTATAAGACCTTAAAAAGTTTTATTAATAAATGCATTAAGAAATTATTTACAATTGTGAAGTTACCAAACCAAAAGTATTTTAAGTATTATATTAAGTTTCATGACGGTTTTTTCTGCAGTTATAATGCATCAAAACTCCATTTGTGAATAAAGCAGATAAATATGATGATTGTGAGTTGCCAAGTGATGTACCTGTGATATGGACAGATTTATGTCTAACATTACAGTTGTCAAAATTCACTCTACGTATTTCTGAATATTCACAAGGGTCCGAGTTTACAATAAACAGAGTAATAAACACGATTACAACATTTGTTCGGGCATTTTCTCAAAATACAGGAGAAGTACGATGTATTCCGTTGCATTAATGCATTTAAATAGCAATATGAAATGTAATACCTTTTTTATCGTCTCAGTTACGTTAAAAACAGTTATTTTGTTATTAACAGCAATGGGAAGTGTTAATTTGGCCGTTTTCATGCGCCACTGTTTGTTTTGAAGATCGGATCACACGATGTATGAAGCACAGGCAATTGTGTAGATATTTAAACAACAACAATTTATTTTTATTTTTATAATGAATAAATAAGTCTTAAAGTTTTAGTTTCCTAACTTAAGATAAGTTATCAAATACGAACCGTTGCTGCCATTTGTAATTGTTAAAGTTTGTAAGCATTTTCCATTTGCATGTCAAACTCCAAGCGTTCAAAACTTCTTATACAAGAAATACGAAAATAGTTCCGTGTGGGTGAATTCGACATTGGATGTTGCAAAGAAAAGTTATCGCTCTCCGTATAACTGAAGCCAGATATGGCTCTTCACCGAAACGAAACCGATTTCAACTAATTTTATTTCAGTAAGTAGTAAAAATGTAAAATATATACTTTACTACGACAGCAACTAACACTACTTTGTTAATAAGCCATACAGTCATTTGCATGAGCATATCAAATGTTTAATTTACCAAAATTTTAGTTTGAAATGATTTTGAGCCATATTGAGTTAAACTATTTTAATCTCAGTATTTCAATTATGGGCCTTATACATTTTCTAAGTAATCTTTATTTTTGTAAAGCGAACACACGATTTATTTCATATACTTTTTTCTTTGACTTAGGTCAAAAAATTCAAAATTAATATTATTTGTTTGTAACTGGGGCAAAGTGGCTTACATGGTGTGACATTGGTAAATTTCATACAGTTGTTACAGATGTTGGCAGCTTGTGAGGTTGATTATTGTACGCTTTTCCCTTCATACTCTTATCAGATTATTAATTGGAATTATTCTGAATATTCACAAGGGCCCGAGTTTACAAAGAGTAATAAACACGATGCATTATATTATTGTAACATTTGTACATTATATTATTGTATAATTATAAAGGCGATATGAGATTCTATTTTATGTTTAAGTTTACGTTTTTGGAAAAACTATAGAATTTATAATTGAGAAGATAAAAAAAATGATTTGTGTTGACTTGAAATTAAAAACTATCCTTCGTCGATATTGTCTATTGTTTTCAATGGAGTATAACTTTCGATAATATCAACATTGAGGTGTAAATAGACAAGTTATAAGAAATAATGAATGAGCTCATAGAGTTGTATATTTGAAGATTATTAGATTATATTACGTTTTAATTGCACACAGTGACATCGGAAACAAAGAAGAGAATGAGTAAGGAAAGTTGCCAAGAAAAATTTGTCAACTGCATTACACTAAACTGACTCTTTCAACTGAGGCAGCTTGCACAAATAAGGTAAATGGATAGGTTCTATCCAGGTTGTATTCAGGAACAAATTAGTTAATTAATTCTGCTAAGTAAAGGGCATAAAGGTGAAACCTACCAAATCTAAAAAGAACCATGTATCCTTTAAGGTGAAAAGATCCCACTCTAGTTAATCCTATACGATATAAAAATAATTTAATTTAGTCAAACTGTAATTCAGATTGATCTATACAATTCTGGGCGTTATCCTCTCACTACCTAAGTGTTAGTAACTTATAGAACAATAATACTGAATTTATACAACATGGTATATGCTATACAGCACTTTAAAATTTTTACCGGTCATGTTCTTCAGTAAAATCAAGATCGGACGAATCTTTTACTCCCGGAGTGCTACAGGAATCAAGTGTACACCTGATGAGACAAAAAGAATGGATATTCATTAAAGTTACACTGGATGGCTGATAAGTAAACAATACAAAGCCTTTTTGTGTCTCTGATATAAAAATAATGCAAGATATTCGTTTTTAACATCCTCTACTTTTTGAATCTCTTCCCACCGATGTGGACTACAGATTCTAGTCTTCAGGTCATGACAGAACGCTGCACTAAGCCACTAAGCCGAAGGTGAATGGAGCTAAAATTAACATTCCCATTCAAATATTTTATTCTTGATCTTTAGGCTTCCAGTAAGGCAACACACTTCTCCGAGTTGATAGTAGTGACTGATATTTCTGGAGTGAATATATGGAAGTAACACAATCTTGTAGCTTAATATACCACTTTCTGAGTTAAACGGTTTAATTTATGTATAATCGTGTAAATAAATTAAATAGTTAAATAAATATAATAATACATTTTATTTATATTATATATAAATATAATAGCTGGTTCAAGAATCCAATTCCAGCACAAAAGAAACTAATTTAAGGTGGACATTAACATAATCTAAGTTACTTTTGCTAATAACAGCAAATGAAGACAACTTTGGGTTAATAATTTAGTGTGGCGTCTCTTAATTAATGTAAAAGCCAAGAAGATTTTTAAGAATTTTATTACTTTTATTTTATTACAAGAAAATGTTTGTGACGAGAATCTTCTAAGTGAACCAAATAGTGTTAATACTAGTGAGCATGTCGTAAAAAGAGTTTTAAGTATGCTGCAATATAGTATAATAATGTTTGTGCCTAACTGACAGTATTTCGTAGAATATGTTAATTTTATTTGCTAGAGAGTGGGTTGGTAATAAGATCAGTTTTGCTCCCTCAGACAGTTATATGTAATGAAACAACTCGGTACAATTTCTTTTTCTCTCTTCCCTTGACCTCAGTAACGTTACCAGACTTAACCTGTCCACCCTTTCTCCTCCCTCTAATATAGTTTTCTTGCTTTGTTTCATTTAATCTGTATATTAACAGTTTTTTTGTTGACTTGATTTTACAAAGTTGTAGTCACAAATACTCATTATTTTTGTGCATTATTTTTTAATTCTTTTGCTCATGAATAGCCATATACATAATTTTGATTACTAACACTACTTTGTGTGAGGCATTGAAATGACTTTTAAGTTAATACATTTCCATAAACTATTGTTCATAATCTCCTAGTATTGCTTTTATAAGAATATTGAAATATGAAACATATGTAAGATTATGAAATATTGAACATGTTTTTATAATCAGAAAAGTAACGTGTAATATTACTTAAGCTTATTTATTGACACAGTACTGGGAGTAACAGACTATAGTACATATAGAACTAAACATATTTTTCGTTAAATAACGTTACAAATAAAATACATCCTACAAGTATTTTCATGAAATGGTAAATTTTTTATCATTTATTGATAAGAATGATAAAGTGTTGTATTATTTGTGGGTGTCAAACTAATGGTCTTCCTTTTTATGTGTTTTTTTGTATGATTTAACTAAGTATAAAAACTTGAGAGGTTGGCAAAATGTCTGTTCTGTGCGCATGCCTTATCTATTATAGCTACACAATATCTCGAGAACTAACAATTTATGTATAAACTTAAAATTTTGCACGAAGTTTGATTTCTAGTATTAAATTTTGGCAAGATATTTTGGGAACTACTGGAGCCAAAAACCTGAAATTATGAATGACTTCATTCATGCATTGGCAAGATTAAATTCCATTATATTTCAGGGAATTTGGATGATCATTACGAAGCCTAACTCAAGACAGCATAAACTCGAGTACAGATTCAGCTACCTATAAGAAACTGTGCATATTAAGCTAAAGATTTAGCTATAAACTAAACAGGCAACATACATAGTTTAGTGATTAAGTGTAGATATTAAGTGAAGATATTAAGATATTTAGTGAAGATTAAGATTACATGTGAATCTATAGGATTTTGCTGAGTGCCAGTAAACTAACAGAAATATATCTCAAGCACTGATTGAGTTACCGACTTGAAGTTTTGCATATCACTCAAGGAGTCAGAAGAATTCTTCTCCAGGATATTTGAAGAACGAAATAAGGAATATTTTGAAATATGGAATGAACCGATCTTGTTTTCCGAATGAAATTATTAGTGTAATAGTAGAGCATCTAAGTATTGTGAAATTGTATTTGAAACTTAGAAAAACCGCTACTGAAACTTAAAATTTACTGAAAGAATAGTATAACAGTTAATTTATATCGCGGAGACATGTTTTTTTAATGATGTATGCGGTTTAAAGATATCAGAGAAGACGTTGAAGATGATTCGCGGCCAGGTCGCCTTTCAACCTCAAAAACGGATGACAATTAAAAAAAAAAACGGTAATTTTGATTCGGTTTGACCGTCAATTAAGTATTCGTGTAATTGGTGAAACTGTAGGTATTACTAAATAACCCGTAAAGCAAATTTTACACGGAAGTTTTAACGTGGAAAAAGTGTGCTTTTAAATGTTAAACAACAAGAAGCTCGCAAACATATTTATACTGATACTATGTACGGAATTTAAAATGGCCCATTTTTTATGAAAAAATAATAAAATGAGTTTAAACATGGTTCTATACTCATGACCTGGAAACGAAGTGCCAATCCATGCACTGGAAAGTCCAACTTCACTGAGAGCCAAACAAAGATCGAATGAGCCAGTCAAAATTTAAAGCAATAATATTTTTGTTATATTCATGGGATTGTGAAACGTAACCGGATTCGTGAAGGTCATACAATTCATTAATATCAATACCTCTTGGGACTTTCTAAACTACGTCAAAGAGTAAGGAAAAAACGCCCCGAAATGTGGTAGGACATAGCATGGGTTCTCTAAAAAACGATTCGCCAGCTCATTCCGCGTTATCTGTCTAGGTTCTTAGCTTCTTAGCCAAGTACAGCATCCCAGTGTTAGAACTTCCAACTTATTCACCAGATCTTGCTCCATGTGACTTCTAACCTTTCCTTAAGATGAAATCTCCATTTAAAGGGACAAAATTTGAGTCTGCGAAAGTTGTAAAGAGAAAACGGCGCGTCTCGTGAAAGAGCAGGCAGAAAACGACTTCCATTATTATTCCAACGATGTAAAATTCGCATTGAGTGTTGTAGGAATAGAGAAGGAGTGTTTATTACAGGTAAAAATAAGTAATTATGGTTATAATAAAAATTAAATATCGTACCACGTCAATATCTTTATTTAATAGCCACACCTCGTATCGTGATTATAAAACAGGATAAACGAAACTGTTTGCGTTTAAATTATGACTATAGACGAAAAATTAAACGCTTGTTTTGAAAAAATATATTTAGTAATGGAAAAATAATTTAGTTACAGTAATAGAGATAAAAGATGAAGTTGAAATGTGTTAACGTTGTAAGTATAACATACAGAAAATAGTAATTTGTGGTTTAAAAAAATCTTACAATATATATTGAACCACAAAATAACTTCTGTTATTTACCTTTCAGCAACGATACTCTTAATAGTTAAAACTTTTCCTATTTTGTTCTTCTTAATGTACATATTTTTTAGAGTTATAGTATATATTATTTCACGTACTTACACTTGTTTTATAGGAGTTGAAACTCAATTTATTATTCATTCACATCCACAACAGTGTAAAGAAGCTTATATACTGAAGCTGAATGTGGCTTCTAAGCTCCTTTATTCAAATCGTGGGCCGAACATTGTTTATTTTCCTTGCTAGCAATAAAATTTATATCATTCAAGTATTCTCTTCCAAAACACCAATGATAATTAACAAATGTATATTTATGATATATTTCGGTCTTAATGTGTAGAGGTATCTTCAGCCAATTTATGTGATATCGAAACTGCTACTAATGTATATATGAATATAAATGTGAGTTGAAGAAGTAAAATCTGTAAATTTGTTGGCTATAGTTTAACCAATTAAATAAATATACTTTGATTCTTATCAGAAATTTCTTAGCTATGGGAAGGATTGATTCCTTGTAAATGTCGAGTTAAACCCCAATATAACTTTGTCCTAGTTAAATTGCGTTTGCAATCTACCGCTGTCAAAGACTAGACTCCTAAAATCTAGAGTCATATTCGTCTGAAGAGATCAGAAAAAGTTCGGTGACGAAGAAGTCCAAAATGAAATCGTTACATCGTTTCGACATCAGATATACTAGAAAATAGTTTAATATATAGTTTTATGTATATATATATATATATATATATATATATATTGTTTAATATAGGTGAAGAGATAATCTCAATGTCCAATTAGGTGCTAAACTGATTTCACTACGATGTGATAAACAGTATATGTAAGAACAATGAACCAACTGAGTTTTCTACACATAAATTAGCTATGGTGGAATGAGTTGGTTTAATTTTTAATGTTTCGTTAAGATCCAAGTCTGTGACAGCGTCAGAGATTTGTAACTTTAAATATTGGAGAGGCTGGGCTGGGTAATTTTAAGACTGCGCTCTTTCAGTGTTAGTCATTCAACACATCTTTATTTGCAAGAACAATTTTCTATGTGTAGTTATATGTACAGCTTTATGTGATAAGACCATACATGAGCAGTGTACGTGAGACAATAGAGAGCTAACAATGGCTGCACCAATTAAGAAGATTCATAGTGTGTTTTTAACACAAAGCAAGTCGACAACAATAACAAGTCCCCATAGGATATTGAGTGAGAATCAAAGCTTTCTCTGGAGTAATATGACTTAAAAGCTCGGCTCTTCCCGCGAGACAATCTAGATAAGCTGTAAATAAAGGAAAGAAACCTTCGTTTGTAAATAGATTTAGGCTTCATGAAAGGGTAGAAGGAATATATCAGGAGAGGTAATATCGTCCTAAGCTTGGTTTGAAAAATGCAAATCTTGAGCTTCAGTACATACACACAAAGATGTAAATATATCTATTTGACTGTGCGTCACCGAGTTAGTTCCGCAGGTGGTTGGCAATATTTCTCTTCTGTTTGCCTATTCGCAAGACATCTTTATCTCATACTTAAAATTCTTCTCAAATTAAGTTCTAAATAAGCATAACGTAAACCTTTGTTGATATAGCATATCCTCTATGGAATCTACCTGATCGTTAACGAAGCACAATACTTGAAACGAATTTAGCAAATATAAGTTTGTGGCGTTTGCCACTTTATTTTTGTTCGCCGTTGGACGGGCCGGCAGCAGTTTCCCTACAGCTGGTCGAGTCGTCTGTTTTTCCAGATGGTTAACCTCTACTTCTAGACGTTTCTGTGGATTTCTTCCTGTTTTATTTGGTTCTAGTGTTCAGGTTTCTAGATATCTGGAATTAGGTTTCTTGCACTCTTCTCTTCAGGCTTCCGTAGGGCGAGGACGTCTTAGAGTTTTAGTGGTCGGAGTTTTATAATCAAAGCTGGCTGCCCGCTCCCTCGACGAACCGGCCCGGAGTTTTGGTGTTAATATCGTGGGGCCTATCTTCCAATCAACGTTTCACGACCTCGTTTAATTAATTAGGGCCCAGTCGTTCCAAATTCAGTGTACAATTTGTCGCAAGTTTTCTTAAAAATTCAATTTCTTTATAGGCTAGACCGATATTAATGATAGGGCATGTTCCTCATTCTGTCCTTCAGGAACCTCGTTACTCAACAGATGGCATAGCGTACTCCATTAATGCAATACTATCCTAATAATATTATAAATGCAAAAGTGCCTTTGTTGGTTTTGCTTTCACGTGTGAACTAACATTTTACATGGATATATTTACCAAACACAAAGTGTTAAATACCGTATGAACGCGGTGTTTATATGTTTAAAAATCAAGATAAACTTATAAATCGTTTTTAAGCATTTAGTTTTAGCCATATTTCTTGTGGTTTAGAATGTCCAAAATAGTCTTCGAAGAATATGCAAGTACAATTAAAATATTTAATACATCCAAAAAACTGAAAAAGGAGATGTGAAACTTTGCAAGTAAATATTACATTAGTACAGGTTGTACAAATTTTTTTCTGTATTATTTAAAAAATATGAAAAAGATCAATGCTGTGTAACTAATAGTTTAATAGTAAAAGTTAGCTATATTATGCACAGACGAAAGTTCAATTTCAATAATGCAGAATAATAACGATTTACAGGAAACTGTTGTAATGCTCTTCTTATAACCAAGATTCCATGAAAAAGGTTGCAATATCCTCAAAGGTTATCTTTATGTCAATCCTAAATTTCAAAGAAAACACTCAAGGGAGTAAAGTTTTAATTGATTACAGGGTAACGTAAGAAATCAAATATCTAAGCTAAAAAGCAAAGGTAATTTATCTGCTCTCACAATTCTAGTTAAGCGTTTGAGCCGGGGCTCAGTTTGGACAATTTATTTTTGTGTCTTTTATTTTTCCCACCTCGGCCACTCTTGTCAGTCGGTGGGGGAGTCTCTCAATCAAGTATTGATTTTCTGCCTGGTTGGACTGATTGGTCGAGGTCAGCTGGTTGACCTTGACTAGTTTACCGACCAGCTGTTCACCGGCACCGGCTACTGTTCGGAGCGGTGAGACACGTTCGGAGAAGCTACTGTGTTTCTGGCTGTTCTCTGCTCGTTCCGTTTCCCCATGGCTGGCTAACTCCACTACTTTCGGCAAGGTCCCCGTGAGTGCCGTCAGCGGGACTGATGCGGCGAGTCTGCCCACAGCACTGAAGCCAACTGAATGCCCGCGCCCTGCCAGCGCTATTGGACCGGCATCCAACCGGAGTGTAGTGCTCCCATTCATTTCTTCTGGAACAAGGTTGGATCAAAAATGTTTTTTTACTTCTTATACTGAACTTGCGAGGACTGGGGTGCAGGGAGCGCTGCCAGATATTATATCTGGAGGAGGGCCACTGTTAAGACTAGTGTGTATTTAGTTTAGTGACCTGATCTGAAGGGGAGGATTTCATCTTTAATTCGGATTCGTGGAGGCAACTAAGCCCCCGCCTCCTTCGAAAATTGGCTTTAAATATTTTTTTTTATTTTCGGCTACAAACTTGAAACAAAATTACTTTTTAAAAATAGTGGGCCTAGAAATTCTATAACCTTTTCCCTCCCCTCAGTTCATAAAAAAAATTACCTGTCAAAATTTTACATTTACTACTGCCGTACCTGAAATTGTTATTTATAAATCAAATCTCTATATTATATTATTTATTTATTATGTTGTTATTTCTATTTATTATGTTATTGTCTATATTGGAATTTTATCTTTTGTTATTTAGTTTTTTAAGTTACGCGGTGCACCGTGGTGCTGAATTAATTGTATTTTGCATGGAAATGTTTGCCACCTCTTTAATTATATCTTGTACTCGAAATCTTGTCTCTTTGTCTCTCTTCCCACTAGTGGCATGTGATTGGTTTTTATGATTTGCTCCGAGTTTGGGAGGGGCGCGCTTCCGAGACCTCCTCTCTTTTTCCCTAACTCGGAACAAGTTTATGATAAAGAAGTAAATTGACTATGCATTTAAACAAGTTTAGTTCGTGAAAGTTTCAGGCAACTTTGTTACCAAAGCCTTGTACCAACCTTGTACTAAATTTAAAAAGAAGAGGTTTTTATTCGATGTTAAAAAAGATACGATGTCAAACACGTATTAAAAATAACGTGCTCATGTACGTAACTGTTTAACTAATGTTTAATAACAGCAGACATTACAGCCAATATGTCGTATGTTGATGTCGCTATTAGAAGGTAAAGTTTGTGGTAAGGAAGCAGAAAATAAATGTTATTATATTCTTCAACACATGTTTATGTATTTAATTTAGGCACAATATATGTTTGTGTTGTTTGTTGTTCAATTTCATAACACATTGATGTATGTAATACATTTCCTCCATACTATTAATATACTACATTATGATGTTTTGTTATTCGATCACGCAAAAACTACCGGAACAGTGTTTAAATTTTACATGGTCAGTTGTAGAGCCCCTGGTTAACATATAGAGCTGTTCTTATTTTAATCTGGAATGAATAAAATACGCCCTACTGGTAATGAACATTCTATTTATTGATTAATCAGGGGATAGCTAATATGTTTTTGCAATTAGTTATTTCTACATTTTATGTGACAACACAATCATATGATTAATAAAATTAAAGTTTCTGTACACTAATATAATATTTATATATGTAATGTAATAGCATGTTTTGGAAATGTTTCATCAAACAAGAATACTTAATGTCAATCATTATTTTACTGAATTTAGCAGCACTAAAAAATTGTTACTACTTAGTACAAATTAACACTTGTTTAGTACATCATTTTATCTCATACTTTAATACTCTACTCAAATTATCCTCCTAAAGCTTACTGTAGCAGTACATAATTAGAAGGTAATAGAATGTTTTCGGCCATTTGCCACTTTTAAGTGCTGCCAAATTCATTAAACCAATTATTCACATTAATTCTTGATTGATGAAACATTTCCAAACATGCTAATACATTATAAATATTCCATGATAAAGAAACCTTAAACAAATTACATCACTGGTTAAAACATATTTGTTGCGTTTTGAATTATCAAGTTTATTGATGATGTTGAGTTGTGGACAAATCGTATTTTAAAATTTCCAGAAACGCCCAAGCATAAAAACAGCCATTTTCGCCATCATTTTACAATGAAATCTACCTTCCAGCTAAAATACTATTAGTTACAACGGTTGATACTTTTTTTCTGAGAGATTTAAACCTCCCAGCTTAAATATTATTAGTTACAACTGATGATACTTTTCTGAGTGATTTAAACCTCCCAGCTTAAATATTATTAGTTACAACTGATGAGGTTTAACGACCACTAATCCTGCAGTTTTTCATAATTTGGTCCTAAACTTGACAAAGAGCTCCCGATGACCTCAAACCTTTGTCATACACGACCTTTAAAATTAAGGTTAACAAATTTAATTCATTAAATTACCTATAATGTTAAAATTTGTTTGTGTTAAGAATTGATATTCTAATAATTTGTTATATAAAAAATAAATTTCGATTTGATTTCAAAATGTGTAGTCTTACTGATTATGAGGATTCCTTCGACGAGAAATCAGGCAATCATAGTAGCCTGAATATATTCACCGTGTGGGTTTCTTTAATACATACTTTTTTATTGTATGTTTTATGGTTTTTATGGTAGCAGCTAAAATTTTTGAATGCCACTTTTCAATGCTCCCAAAAGTCAGTAAACCACTAATAATTAAAATTTGTATTATTAAATGATGAAGAGCTTTTCAAAATTTCTATATTTTACAAACATTTAATGATCAAAAACAACTTTAAGCAAAGTTCGCCATGTGATGAAACACATTTATTGCTTAATGAAATATAAAGTAAATTGTAAATCTATATCAATCGTATTTTAAAGATTTTAAGTTTTTTACACTATTAAACAGTTACAACAATGATTTCGGTGTTTACAAGAGATTTACTGACCACTCTTACTGATGTTCCTGTGACATTAAAAGATTTATGAGTGATAGGACAAAATTGTCTAATTTCAATGCATGTGTTGTATATACGATATTCTCAAGAAACTGGGAATGCAAGGAGTAGTAGATATTATTACAGTTTTCCTGCAGATTTTAAGATTTTTCATAAACATTTTATGATTAAATAACTGGAAAGTTTACAGAAATATATTACGTATCACAAGAGAGACAAAACCAATATATACAAATATTCTTTTTAATCAAGATAAAACCTGAGTTAAAGAATGAGTAAATTTTGAATGATTAATCCTGAATTCGTAGTACACGTATAATTAATGAGAATTTTTAATAAACTTTTATGTGTTGCTCGGCAGAAACAATTTTGGGAGTTCTGGCCAGCAAACATAATTACATAATCATGACAATCAGAAGTGTATCAGAGTATACATCTATTATTATGATATCTTTTGTCTTGTACAATGAAACGTATTTCCCCGCCTTAAATTAACAATTTTTTGTTGTCTTCAACGCGACGGGAAATTAGGCGATCACAGTAGCCGGAATAATTTCACCCTTTGATTTTCATCATCACATATTTATCTCGTGTGATAATTGTAGCAGCTAACATTTTTGAATACATAGTGTAGATATAGCATTCTATAATGACATGACAATAAACTAACTTCATATTGAAAATAATAGGAGGGTAACAACTACTAAGAGAAGTTGAGTTCGATTTCAACAAAAAAAAGACAGCAGCGGTAAAAAAGTTCCATAAGATAATCAAATTATTTAAGTGTAATAAACATTTAATAACATGGCTCTGACATATAAAAACCATAAGTAACAATTTTCTGTTACTCAAAATGGAAAATCTGGCAGATCATAATTTATTCACCTTTATATTTTCATTTATACATAGATTTTAGTGGTGTGATCATTGTAGCAAATTCATATTTTGATTCCGTAGTTTAAGAAAAAATGTCTATGATACCATGACAATACGCTAGCAAGATAATAAAAGTAATAGAACGTTGACAGTTAATAGATTACTTAAACAGATTGTAAGTTCTCTTCTAACACAAAGCATGACAGTAACAATTAAATAGGTTCTATAAGGTATCAAAGCTTTCTATTGAAATAATCTTTTAAAAAACAAAATTTATTACTGAATCGAATAAATAATCTATTTTTGTATTTTATGAGCGCTCGTGAAGTTTTCATATTTATGTCGAGAAGGAATTGCACTGTAAACTTGAAATTTAGTACTTTCTTCAATTACAAAATCAGGCTTCCAAAAATTCCTTATTTATCCGTTTATATGTTCGTCTGAATGTCTTGCAAAGCTAATAATTAACTGAAGAAAGGTTGTATGTTTAATAGTTAATATTTATAAATACACGATACAGTTTGTTAATGTACATGTCTTTTCAAGACTAGAATTTGGTGCAACAGTGACCTAGGCTAACTGTGCTAAGGACATCTCAAGGACAAACTGTACTCTCGATTTTATATTTTACATGAAATTTCAAGTTTAACTGGACACAAGACATAGATTGACAATGGTGAATGTCAATCTGTGTTTTCTATTGGGTTTGAAAAACTGTTGGACCTAGTACGAAATAGGCATGGGCTATTGAATAAAAAACTGTTTAATAGATAATTATCTTGCAGGACAGCGCAAAAATTGATAATTAAAGATATTTCCATGAAGATAAAATCTGCCCAACAGAAAAATGAAAATATAATCAAATTGGAATAAGTGTTTCATTGTAACAACTTCAACTTGTGTAATTAACCTTTAGCAGTTCAATTCCTTTATTACATTCTATATTAATCATAAAATAATTATATATAAAAAAGTACAATTAAGAGCATTAAAATGATTCTGACATGTCTAATTGAACGAATAAAAGGTGCAGTGATACTTTTTAATATTGAAGACTTCACCATGTATTGGTTTCTTACTGAAATTACTATATTGAAAAAATTCAAAGAAGCGACATTTAAATATTGTTACTGTGTACAGCATTGTGAGGATGAGATATTCCATCCGATACTTCAGTCATTACAATAATCAGATACACAAAATGTATTGTATACACAACTTAAGGTAAATTTAGATTTTCAGATCTTATAATAAGAAAAGCTAGGTTTCATAAATTAAATTTATAGCTCATTTCTTAGGACTAAATAGAGTTTTTTTAAGTAAAACAATAAATTTTAAATTGCATATTTGTATAGAAAAACATCAACTGTTCCAAATATTTTATCTCATTTCATATAATAAAATTTATTATACGACTGCTATACTGCCAGACTGCTATAATAAAATTTATATATTTCTTAATAAATCAATAATTATTATCTTAAAATGCTATATTTACAAATATGCTTCTCAGAATTGAGAAAATAAACCTCTATATTTGAAATAATTTCCTCCCCAGAGTGCCAACAATAGACTCCACATCCGCTACTTAAAATGGACGGAGACTTTATTGTTACTTTTATGTGCTAAATGTTACGGCTCACTAGCCTGCCCATATAACGGTTATTGGAAGTGGTGGATTTTATTTTCCAGTAAATCTTATTTTTATGTATTTAAAATTGTGTTTTGTTATGTCAACATTGACGAAATTGGATGGATATAAAGTTTGAATTCATTTTATTGCTATAAATTGAAAATAATTTTGACGTGACAACGTCTTAAATTAGGTTGCGGCTCGGAGTCACTCATGAAAAAGTGTAACGCCCGGTAACGTTACGATGCCCGTCCAGTGGGTCCGCCGCACGGGATCCGCACGGGATAAAGCAGATAACTGTGGGTCCGCCGCACGGGATAAAGCAGATAACTATGTTTATTCGTGAAAATGTGGAGTGCTTAGATTCGTCATTTACAACAACTACAACAATAAAGGTAAATAATTGTACACTGATATTTCATTATCGTAAACTATGATTGATTGATTAATTGTTAGATTGCCACAAAAGTTGAGAAACTGAGTTTATAGGTTATGTCATACTATTGACAAATGTTGATAGTGTTAAGTAAATTATTAGTTTAAATCACTCTGCAATCAATCGTAATTCAGTCGATTGAGAAGAAACAGTGCGTATTGCTAGTCAAACATTTAAAATAACAAATTATAACCTCTAACCTGTCATAACAGTGCGACCAAACAAACGAACTAAACCGACCAATCACCACGCGCGGAGTTAGAATTTAACTGTGTTTAGCAAGAATTTCAAATTCCAATTTTAGTAAATGTTTTATTCAACTTTACCATTTACAATGACAAATTTTAATTAATTTCAAATTATGTACAATGTTTTAGTAAACAAAATATATTTCTATAGTTAAAATTTGTGCAATTCTTATTTTCATTCAATTCCTTGTTCCTATTGTGCAATTTAATAATATTCATATCAATAAATATTCTACCGAGAAAAAGACGTTGTCACGTAAAATCTTCGCCCGTAAAACCGACTTTACAGGCAACCATAATTTTTTCATTTGATATTTAATTTAAGAATTATGTTCTAGATTCAAAATTACAATTCTAATAAATACTCACTACAAAACGCCACTGCAGTATATTGAGTATAAAGAAAGCAACTTATTTTACTTGCTTAATGGTAACAGCACTATAGACACGTCACTCTGAAATTTTCACTTTTGGAGTATTTCCATTAACTACAATATGAGCGGGGGAGCACTTTATCAAAGTCGTGAAATAATTCTTTGCAATGCGATTCCCATGAGAACCTACAAGTGGACTTTTACAGCTCTCAATTAAAAATCACGATGAAATGAAAAAATACTCTATTTCGTGGAAGTTATGGTTTTTTAGCTCTCTCTAATACCGAAACTCTAGACATGATACACCCTCGTGTAAAATAAATAAATAAGACTTATAACAATGAATTACAAACTAAGGAAACACTTTAAATCCAGTAATACTACCAGTAAGATTGTGATCTTGGGCTATATGTTATTTATTTTTATTGTTGTTATATTATAATTTACGTATATCTTTGTAATACATTCACATTTACGTATTATATTATAAAATAGTACAGTATAAAAAGTATAAAACACCCACTGTCTGACTAACTCTGTGCAGATTAGTAACAATATGCAATATTGTAAAAATAAGAAGCTTAAATTTCTTTTTTTATTTAGAACGCATTATATATGACATAGTTAATCCAAAAACATTATACTAACCACACGTTTGTTTAAAACAAGTGTTAACTTAAAGGCCACGAAACCTGTGCTAGTTACGGTTTACAACGTAAGCTATTTTCTCGATTTAATTTCCAGACTGAACTTAGAGTTTGATAAAATAAGTTCGTAAAAACACTAGCTCTCCACCCTAGGATTGCTGGTGCAGCGATCATACTTCGTCAGCCCCTATACTGATTGATAATCGACTGACATTGTCGACACCCTTTCGGCATTCAGTAGATACGGAGTTTCATAACTGTATTGGGAATGTACTAGTAAGTAGCCTAAATTAAGTACTTTAAATGCACCAGAGACAAAGGAAATTCTATATCGCCAGCGATGATAGTGGGCGTACATCTTATTATCTTCAAGGTTGCGGTTGATAATAAACTGGTTTAATTCGGAACTCCCGGTCTTAAGGCGGGATTGGCTAGACGCAGCTTCATAAAAAGCCGTTTCTCCATTTAATTAAGTGTCGGCTGCAGTGGAACTACCTTGAGATTTACCCGATAGAACTAATGGCAAACATGAAAGCCCTAAAGGCCGTTAATTTCGTTAACAGAATCATAGTCGATGTCTCTTTTTTATATAAACAACAAATTCGCTCAAACACTTTCACCTATAATCCGTTATACTTTTTAACTGTTTCAATATTTGAAAGTGTCAGATTTTAAGTTAATGAAAAGAAACACATATAAAATCTACTTTTGCTTTATAACAGGGTCAAGCAATACATTTATTTTTTGAAATTGCGTTTTTAATAAAATTAAATAATACACGTCCAATGAGAAATAATATTAGGAGGTTCATTTAAAAATTCAAACATAAAGTAGGTAAATTGAATTTTTTTTACTTAATACAGCATGCTACAAACCGTTGACCACGGTTTAAAGCTCCATTACCCACCTTATATGATGGAATATTACTGCCTCAAGACGATTTGTTCCTTGTCTTTTATTTGAGTTCCACTCCACTTCTTTGGTAACTCTATTAATTTTATTTTACAACAACTAAGTTAGTGTAAATCTTGACATTATTAAAAACGGAATATATCAAAATAATGTTATAAAAGATACATATGTGTTGTTTAACAAGTTTAGGACATTAAACAAAATATAAAAATGTTTAAATGTTCTAAAACTTGCTATGTCAGACAGAAATTGCATTGAATTAAAGTGTTTGGTAAATAAACAATCTAATATCATCAATAAAAAAAATTCATTTCGTGAAATTTGAATGCATAATTTCCAACTTATAAGAGTTTATGGAAGAGATAGCAGAAACAACCTGTGTAAAGGAATGTACGAAATAAATATATTCACCTTAAACGTGGAGAACATTTCGGAAATGTGCTTTTAGCCGTTTAAGGTGTTTAAAAAAATGTTAAACAAACATTAATGTTCGTTTTAAGTTCTTAATGTTCTATGAATTAACTTATGATTTGGATCAAATTAAATAGTACGCGAACCTTATTCTTTGCATGGAAATTAATCCAGGCTTCATATATTAGGTTAGAGGACTGATAACTCAGTTAATTCTTTGTTTGAAGGTTATTTTTGACGATGGAAGGATTGTGAAGGAAACAGGAATTTTCCCGGACATTTGCCATCGTTCAGTGAAACAATAAAATCAGTAACACTAAGTTTCGAGATCTGCAATCTGATCTCTTCAGGGTAAAGAACTAACCTAATACATAATATTACAAACTAGGTTAAACTAAAAAAACCTTACAAAAGTGTTGTGGCACGCCTAAGTCAGGAATCACAACCTACATGTTGTTCGTCAACTTCACTAACTCTATAAACATTTCAAAACCAGAGATTCGTGGAAGCTGTAGCCTGTTAAGAACAAGGCGGCTGTGATACTATATTTATCTGCAAAATAACAGTAACAACATCATGGAAATAATAATAGAAAACTGAGAAATCAAGAAGTTATTCAAATCTGTTACTCATAGTGTTTGATGATGCGCACGATCATTTAGGTCCTGAAACGGGTTTTCTCAGATGCGGAGTTTCTTAAGTTCGGGGTTCACGGCGTGGATGCTTCAGGTTGTACTGTAGTTTTGGTTTGTAACACATTTCTCATGTTAAATTGAGAGGTCTTTATAACAAGTTCCTTCAATAGATAAAAAAGACAATTTTTTGCACTACTCATAAAATTACAAGTTAGAAAATAAGGTAAATTTGTAATTTCTTAAATCTTGAGTACACCTATGAATGATAAAAGATGTAACAATGACAAATTGGCGTCAAAATCATTCTCTTTACTTTTAACGTATTTATAGAAGCTCTTTTTAAGGAGCATGAATTTAACACGAAAAGGTTTTTTTTATCCAACATTAAGAACAGTATTTTAAGATATCATGACCACCATAGCTAAATTCATTTTAAAACGTCTAAAGAGAGACTACTAAAGCTGTATTAGACTTGCTGAGCATTTAGATGCACTGCTACGACAGCGTTTCAAGCTAATAAATTAAGTGATTTACTTGAGAGGGCAGCCATTTAATGTCCCGGGACCAATATCTCACCCTATAGACATAAAGTCAGCTGAAAGGCCTGAGCTCATTGTGGCTTCTCCTCTCTCGACAATAGTTTCACAAAAGACTTCCCTTCATATCATCCTCGTTAACTTACTTTCAGGGGTTCAAATACTGAGCTTCATTTCAAAGAGGCACTTTGCACTGCAAAGATCTGATCAGTAGTAAGTGTGGAGTAAATTATTGCGGGATTCTAATATTGAATTAATACCGTTTTGTGATAAACAGGGCCGAGGATAAGATGTTATATCCAATGCTAATAAAAATCTGTACGGTTTAAATCATTGTCGTTGTGCGTTATCTAGCAGCAAACAAAAAAGAATCACTACAATAAACATATTACAGAAAACTAATAAACACATGGTATATTGAATTAAATTTTACTAAAGGATATGTGATGATTAATATAAGATTAGATTGGGTTAAATCTCCGTATAAAAGACTTAGTATAGTGGCGCTATTCACGCTTTAAGAGACAGAACTTGCCTGACAGAACAAAATCTTTACCGCACATTTCCCATATGGATACTAAATTTTTCCTACGTAGTTAAACTTACCTGGGTATTACCAGTGTACATGTGCGCTACCGAACAGACGTCCGATGGTGAGGCTGACATCTTGGCTTCAGCTTAATGCTCATATTTGAGTCAGTTTTAAAACTCTAAACAATAAAATAAAGACAAAAATAGTTTATAACCAAAGATAGATCTTTTTGCTTATTCGAGGCTTAAGTATTTATCACTTAATATTATGTAAATCATAATAGGACAAATACAACCTTGGACGTTGGAAGTAAAAAAGAAACATAATGTAAAAAGTCATAGAAAACCAAATTAATACATTCTATAGGTCAGTAGAAGGTACTGAATATTTAGTTTATAACCGAGGGCTATCTGCAGTAAGCCGAAATCTTCAATCAACGAGTCCCAAATATTTTAGTAAGTTAATTAAGTAAGCAATGTTCCGACACGCTATTTTACCAAAGGACGTTGGTGTTAGTGTTTTTGATGTAATATGATATCAGTAAATACATCCCAACGAAGAATTGAATGGAGCCTACTGAAAGAAGTCAGTTAGAAAGATTTGGGTCCTACTGAATATGATCCGAAATGAAATATTTTTCATAATGAAATTAATTCAAAGGCAAAAATAAACCAAAGCAGGTTTATCGTGGAAAGTTCTGCGCTGTCCTGAGTAAAAGCTCACTCCAAAACATCAGATTGTGGTTTTAAAGATGATTTTAGAATTTATATTGGCATGATAAATAATAGTTGCAATGAGATGCCTTCTCCTGAACTTTATTTTTGTTTGTTTACTTAGCTTTCTAGAAGATGCGAATGGCATTTTCCTTTACTCTTTTGTCCTATAGATGTTTAAATTAATATACACTGACCATATAAAACCTTTCTTCACTACAAAAGAAAGATCCGAGAAGTTTTCAAATTGAGTGTGATACAATGTTTTTTTTTTCGATGAGTAATATTGCACTAGAAAATATATTATGTGCCTTAATTTTAAAGTAATGTATTCATACAGTTTTTTATGTCAATCAGTAAGTCCAGGAACGCTGTGAAGTTACACTTAACACAACTTACACAGTGTGACAACTCGGTAAAGTTTCCATATTAATCAAAGTTGAAGCTGCTGTCCGAGTTAACTAGTAAAGTTTGTGCACTCGTTATACAGGTGTTTACTTATACGTGCTGTGACTGCTGGCCTATCTACTCGACAGTTATAGATGCGATGTGTATTATAACCTTCCTAATCTAGTCGAATAAAGGAAATAAAGAAATAATTTAGAAAAAAAAGGTGATTTGGTCCAGCTGTAATTGAAATTACAGATTTGCAATACATTTTACACAATTAATTTTTTATTTATAAGATCAATTTTTAAAAATTTCCTGTATAATTTATATGTTATTTTAAAATTGAATTCAAACCAATAATTTCCTCAATATTAAAAATCACAACACCATTGACACAAGGAATGTCCATTTTTTAAATAACGTGTTCTGTAGGGTTCTAACAAAGGGCTCCACTTCCTGGACTTAAAATGAGCAAATACTTTATTGAGACTTTTATGGTTGGAGTGCTCTTAAGGCCCAAGAGAATGCTTGTGTTAATGTCAGTTTGAAGAGGTGGATTTAATTTCACATTAGTTTTTCTACCTATGTACAACATTTAAAATCGTTTTATTTCTTAAACATTAAGGAAACTGTGTTGCGGTTTTGATGTACAATTTGTAATCGTTTACTTTTATAAAACTTATAAAATAATATTCGACTTGATGTTTAATTTCAGAAATGCATCATTGCAACTTAAACAATACTCATAAATTAAACGACAGCTGCACCATTAAGTATCTGAAAAACTACGTGAGCTTTATACGTAATATAAACTAAAAACTTCACATTGTTTAGACATCTGCAATTACTAAAAAGAATATGATATGAAATTTAGTATAAGTAAACCAACATTTCTAAGTACGCTGAATAGTAATGCCATTGCAGAAATGTTATGGTGTGGAAATCAACGAATTCTATAACGTTTGTACTTTCTCAGTTGAATTATTTGAATATTTTTATTTGCCTTCAAATTGGGTGGTCGCAAAATATTCTACTAAAAACGATTCCCATGAGAATTTGCGACTCATGAAGGTTTTATGTTCTGGATAATAGAATTATAAGTGTGTTGGGGTTTATACTAATTTGACTCATTTATTTTAATTTTTATTTACGTATATCTATTATTCATAGGTATATTTAATACAATTTGATGTACATTAAAAGCTTAGGATTCAAATAGAGCAATAATCATTAATCTAACCGCACTTTAGTTGTAGACTTGAGTGATAACGCAGAGAGCACGGAGTCTGCGGTAGTTGCGGTTTACAGTGTAGCTCCATTGTCGAGTTAAGTTCCAGACTGAAACTGGACCTTGCTAAAGTGATCTTTGTTAGTAACTCTATCCCTTCAACCGCTGGTGTGGCGATCTTACTTGTTCAACCACAATACCGATTAAAAATAGACTGACATCGTCTACATCCTTTATTTATTATGGAGTTTAATTGCGGAATTTGATATGTATTAGGATATTTATTTTATCAGTATCAAATCAATACTTGGAATCTATTGAATACGTCATGACAAAAGTGCTATTCTAAGCTACATTGATAATAAGCCGGTTTCATTTGGCATCTCCTGTCTCGAGGCTTAAGATAGGATTGGCAAGACACATTTTGACTTAAAGCTTATACTTGTATCTTATTAAATATAATAATTGTTTGCTTCATTATGAGTCAGCTTTAGAAAAAGAATAGAATTTTCATGAGACTTAACACTGTTCTTAACGGGAAAAACAAGATGGCCATCAGTATATCCGGTTATTTACTGGGTATGTAGGTCTTTACAGAATCCGATTTTTTTAGTCTGTAATAAAATACTTTCTTATTAATTAAAACCTTAATAAAAAAGTAATCCTTTTCCTGCCTTCGATATATAATCCATATAGCTTTAAAGATAGAGTAAACCTTAGTATGGGTTATGGACTCGATCAGCCTCGCATTACCTTAGGGTGAGATGAGAACTAAACAGTTAGTTACAATGTGTCCCACGGGCGACACCGGTATTGACGAGGTTAGTGAGCATTACCATCCCCTGGCAGCCCACAGTAGCTTGTACGTGTTGTCACGTTAATTGAACTACGTGCTCAATTACACTATAGGTCTGTAATAAATATAATCCGACGAGAACAATCAATCATTTGAATTATGTACGCATTATGTTTGTACTTTAAATACGTAATATATAAATAATAACAACCAGTAGGAGAGACAAAAAATAAACGAGCGATAGGTATTTTGGATGTTATTATGGTTGGTAAAGAGGCGGCGTCTACCCACAAATTATTATTGTCATTATTTATAAATGTGCGTTATAAAAAAAAAACACTTGAGGGGCTGGCGAAACTTCATCTCTATCTGTCTGTATATGTATCCGCACGAATCCTCAAGATCAAGCTAAAATAAAGGCTCAAAATTTCGTATGAAGCTTCATATTTTCTGAATAAGCAGCATCGACTTCAATGGTGGTACATATAACTGTTGCCATGCGGTTTGGCCGACCTTTAGTGAAAATGTTTACGTTGGTCTCATAGATAGTTATGATGGCAACGATTCAATTTAAAATTCAAGCTTATGAAGAATTAAATGTATGTACCAAACTTTACATAAACTTGAAACTTAATTGTTCAATTGATGACAAATTACATGGATTTGGTGGAGAACATTACACCATTTAAGTACAGACTTGCTGTGATGTTGACAAAGAAGGTCATGGATGAAGTTGACTATACGAAACTCCTGGAAATACACCTCGATAGAGGGTTGACTTAGAGGAACCATGTGGACAGTGTTTGTGCGAGACTATCAAGTAATATCTATCTCTTGATTGTTCTTACCGAATACTGTTCAGATTAGTGAAATTAATAATGAAGACAGCATATTACGGTTTGGTCCACCCACATTTATCATACGGTATTATATTGTGGGGTGGCTGTTCAAATAGCTACTTCCACAGATTGTTTGCCTTGCAGAAGAGAGCTATCAGAATTGCTGCTAAATTAAAGTTTAGAGAGTCGTGTAGGAATTCATTTAGGGAGCTCAAAATACTAACCATAACATGTTAGTATATACTAAAAAGTACTGTACACTGCCGGTTTAAGAGCCAAATGGTTCGAGGTCGGGAAATTTACAGGTACGGTACAATGTATCGTGAAAATCTCAGACCTGTTCAGCCTAAATTGAGAAAATACGAGCAACTTCCTTTTCAAGAAGCATAAAGTTTCTTAATGGGCTCCCTAAAGAAATTAAATCAATAAATGATGTAAGTCTGTTCAAAAGTGCATTGCCACAATTTTTAGTGTCTCTTTCAGTTTATACAGTTGGTGAATCCATGAACCATCTCACTTGCTTCAATGAGCGATAGTACAGGGGCGTTGACATCCAAAGTTATTTTTTATTATTTATTAATTTTACTGCTTGACAAATGTTACTGTTAACTAAAAACGATATTGTTAACGATATTTTAAAAATTTATCCTTAGCATAAGACGTTATAAGATGGGATCTGGTCATTGATTCAACCCGTTTTCTGATTATAAAATATATGTAAGTATTGGAACGAACTTGGAGTGTTTTGTACGAGCAAGGAAACATTTATATTTCACTTTCAAAGACTTATGATAAATAAAGGATAAACAAAATACCCATATCTTTGTATAGAGATTTTAATAAAATTAAAGAATTTTTGCAGAAAGTAAGTTTGGAGTCAAATTAAAGCATCAAAAGGTACACAGTGGGTCAAGTCTATTATTTTACTTTTTATAGCATAACACATAGCATAAAACATGATCCCAGTTTCAAGGTCCATTACCTTACTTATATGAAAGAGTGTTACTGTCCCAAGAGAATCCTTTTTTTGCCTTTTACGTGAGTTCCACTCCACTGCTATCTCTGTTAATATACTTTTTTTTTTAAATACTAGTTTCTGTTAGTTTTAGCATTATATACTAGGTCAAAATAATGTTGTGTAGGAATTCAGATTATTTCTTTAATATGTATAAAACGAGGCTCTAAATGAAATTTCAGACATGTGTTAGTTCAGGATCAAACTTGGAATATCAAACTTGGAAGTGGATTATATTCAACTTAAGCATTTAACATAATCAGTACAAACTTCCTTTAAGAAAGTCTGAGGGAAAGTTTACCAACTTATTTGAGGTTCCGGAAGAGACACTTCGGAATTTGCGTAATTATTAACATTTGAAATATGGAGATGTATAACTTACCCGGATAATTTATTACACAAATTGTGTAACTTATTTTAGTAGTACGCATTGTACTGTTCCTTGTATATTAATTTATTTAACTTGATGTGTTTTGAACTCTTTATTGACAGCATTTAATAGGTGTGTCACACTACAAACGATACACGCACCCAGTATGATGAATCTAAACGAATATGTGCTATTTATAATGTTAACCAGTTATTTTGCTAGACAATTTAACTCTTTACTTGGCATTATCTTGTGCATGTGTCACAATAAAGAGGGCAGACGCAGTCTGGATGATGTATCTAATGGATACGTGCAGTGTAAATGGTTAACTGTGCAGTGTAAATGGTTAAATGTGCAGTGTAAATGGTTAACTGTGCAGTGTAAATGGTTAACTGTGCAGTGTAAATGGTTAACTGTGCAGTGTTGTTAATAAAAGCATTGTAACAAACATTACACACATGTATTTAGTTCCAATATACCATGTGTGTACTTATGAGTTTGGACGAAGCTGACATACTGTATCACAAGCATCATTTCTCAGGATGGAAATTAATCAAGGTTTTCAAACATTAAATTAATGTATTGGCCACTCAATCAACGGTCTCATTATTTGAAATTAGACCACTTTAAAATCGTTAATTGTTTTTGTTCCATTTATAGTAATTGGTATCAGTTTAAACGGGGAAGATAAAGAGATACAGGTATTGAGTTGGAAAATAATTCAGGAGTCGCATTGTTATGATGTGTTCACTTAAAAAATTGTGTACTCCATGTTTTAGGTTAGTTAACCTTTTGAGAGTAGAAGATATCATACAAAAAATGGCCTGAAAAAACATAAGTGCATAAATATTTACCTGGAAATTGAAAAGTTTTAAAGTGAAAAGTGCCACAGAATTTTGGATTTAATTGTTAGTAATTTATTTTTACAGTCTAGAACCTAGAATAGGTTCAGTTATTTTGTACAACTTAAAATAAACTGTAGTTTACGTCCATTACAATTATAGGTAATAAAGTAACACTTTTGTTAAGTGTCTGATGAGGACAGCTTTGTTTTGGAAATAAAAGTCATAACTATTTATTTTTTGTAGTTTTAAAATAATACATATTTACAAAAAATATACTTTTTATATATCTTCAACCCACGTACTCTTTTATCGGTAGATTTTGTGATTTTCAGTACAATTAAGCATGCTAGGATAAAATAATTAAATTTTGTAGCAAAATCTTGGATAGAATGTTTAAAATAAAACCACTTTACTCTATCCTATTTTAGTTGCGTTACCAAATTTAATATGTACAATTGAATACGTATTTTTAGTCAGATTTCAAAGAAATGTATGCAGAAAATATAAACCAACTGCCAGAATTTTACAAGCGTTTATTTAAATACCGTTCCAAATACGCTTTATTAGTAGAAACGTAGTGTGTGTGTATGATTTTACAAAAATATTCTACATCTATATATTTTTATACTCAGTTGCAAAAATATTTGAAAGTATGATCGGATATACATTTACTACTTGTGGATTGTACTTATGTGTAAAACGTGAACAACTAAGCAGGAGACTGGAGAGATTATCTTTAGTATTGAATTTTTTTATTACCATCAATGATTTAGACAATGTATTCTAATAATTTTACAATTTCGCATTAAAAATATCTATTTATATATAATAAATAGTTAAAACTTTAAAATAATGTATATTCCTGAGGTGAAAAACGTTAAAACATTACAAGCATAAAAACGTAACTGAAAAAATATTTTTAATTCTATCAACCTTTTCTTTCAATTAAATTACTCTCTAATAAATAAACTGCACCTTTAGTTTCTGTACAGTCAAGAAAATAATTGAAACTTTTGAAGAGAAAATTTCTATTTGTCCTCGCTTTAATTAGTAGGACCTTAATTAACGTGCAATGCATTTTTAATGTTCAAATATTATGAAACGTTGTCTGGATACATTATTAATGACCAGAGTTGAAGTTGAAATTACGGTTTCTGTTTTAACTCCACAAAGTGCAGTGTTTAATTACATTAATGAAGTAGTACGCTTCTTTTTTGTGTTTACAAGACTTGTCTACTTTTCTTTATTCATTAAAACGAGTCCCAACATGTAACAATGTAGGAGTTCATCACTCCAAGTGTCGCGTAACAGGAGGCGCTGAGAATACATGTGAAATTTCAAGTCTATAACTACTTTGTTACTATGTCAAATATTTAAAATTTCATATAACTGTAGTTAGTTTGTTTAAACACTAATTTATCTTTCGATTTTCTCGTTGCGTACACCAATGCATCCATATACTTGTAAATTTATAGGTCACTTCGTTCTTGATATATCGTGCTGAAAGATGCATTTTTCCAGACTCTCGAGGGATAGGATGTACTAATCCTCAGCAAACAACATTTAATAATGTTTAAACACAGCTCTAAATAGGACAGGATTGATGTAAAGTCTTTTGTAAAGTGACCAAACGTACCAAAAGTACCTAACAGTAAAGAGTGAAGTGCCTATTGACCAGTGTTTGAAGTTATTGTTATGGAGAGATCGTTCGTTTAACAAGGTTAAGTGCCTTGCTCTCCACCACCCTAGTAGTTGCAGATTTCAGCAACTCCGCTACGCAGGTGACAGATTTCAGTCACCTAGGGAGGTGGAGAGCAAGGCACATAACCTTGTTAAATAAAGTGCCTAGTTTGAAATCTTGAATAAATTTTATGCGAAAGATGAATACATGTCAAGAATATAAGTCTTCTTAAAGTTACATCTATATTAATAAAATACCAAATAGAGAAAAAATTGAATTGATAGACCCCTTTTACAAGTGCATCGATTTTTTTCATAAATAACTGAAAAAGTTAAATATGATTAAACTTCAAAATATGCTCTGATACCTTAATAATTTGATACTATTTATTTTTTAGGTGGCAGACTAATATAACCAGGTTCACATTTTTGACAGACAGAACATAAAGACTCCCAATGGACCGATGAACTGTTTACTATTTACAATACAGTTTTAAAAGTATGATGAAATGCAGTTTAAATTCACAAATTAATCAAGAGACCTAGGAAGAAAGAACTTAGTTCCCTGCAATCAATGAGTCTTTAGACATCAAGTTGTCAGAGAGGCATGAGCTCATTGTGGTTCTTCCTTTTTGACGGGCCTTTAACAAGAGCTTGCTCTGATACCATCTTTGTTAGGTTGCTTTGAGGAGATAGAATGTTTAACTTTAGTGGAAAATTCAATTTAAAATGACAAAGTAGCTGCTTTTTGTAAATTGACAGGGAGTATAAAGGAAGTTGTATATACTGTGTTCGGCTTTATTTCATGACTACAGCTCTCCGTGTCTCAAAGGGCTAATTTAGCTAATATATAATTACTTATCATATGTGTTATTTCGTAATAATATCTTGAAATACAGAGTTACTGGTCCATTTTCTTTGTATAGCGTATTACAGAATTTAACATTATAGCGAATACATTCAATGTTGAGTATGCACTACAATATGAAAAATGGTTTCCTATCTAAATTATGTTAACATTACTCTTAACCAATTATTATTATTTAATTAAATCAGTTTCAGAAAGCAAATTATATGAGTTACTTATATACTTAATGGTTGAGGTCAATATTGAATTTTAGCTAAAAGAGTAACTTTTCACCTCAAAATCATTTCAGTATTAGGAATTAGGAAATTATTTTCGGATTCTATTCTATTGTTTACTAATTCCTTAGTTCTAGTATATATGCCTGATTCTCTGGGAGAAAAGTTAGTTAAAATAAGTAACACAAAACAACATAAGTAACAAAGTTAAATAATTACTCAGGCTGCAGAAAGGCGTTAACCACAATTAGGTGCTGTTTTCCTCCAACTTTCACATTAACAGAGTTCGAGATAAAAAGGTAGTACTTAGTGTTTTCTCGCGGGTACCGCAGGGAAATAACAATAAAACTAACTTATATCTTGTTAACTTGGTGAAGATTAGCTTATATATTCACCTTTTTAAAGTTTACTTTTAAATACTTGTACAATACTTTAAGTAAAATGGTACCCATACCTCCCTGAGATTGAATTCCTGTAGAATTTAAAAGCAAAGCTGACAGCTAGTATAATGAGGCTATGTCACTCATCAATCTATGTATTATTTTACTACATGAATTTTAAATGCAAAATAGAAGTGTATATCCAAACTACTAAGGTATTTTCATGGGATTAAAGCTGGGTACCAATTAAGAAAAGATGAAAAAAATCGTTTGTCACTCCTGTATCAATGTAGTAATTTCTTCACCAAAAAATCTATCTGGTAGGGGTAGTAAAAAATGAATAAATGGATGTTACAAGGAAGACGTTACTGCGTAGTTTAGACTAGTTTGAGGTTTAGATTTTTCCTTCAAAGGGCGAACCAGGGCATGCTTGTAAGTATCGGGAAAACAGAAGAATTCAATGAACAATTGAAAATAAAAACTATAATAGATATTGTGATTGGTAGGGTATCCTTCAGAAAGCGTAGAGGTATTGAAGTACAAAATTAAGATCAGTAGATTCAATATATTGTTGTATGCAATTTGCTCCATATTTTTGCTGGATGATGGTGTGTAATACGTACTCATAAAAAATATTAGAAGAATTTATTTGAACATCAAATCTGAAATTAAAAATACCTTTTCAAATATATTCGAACAGTATCCTATATTACATGGAACTGGATGTTACCGTTCAAATGAAATAAGAGATTTGATAAATGGTTTCCCTCCATAATCGGAAAGTGTGCAACCTATATTTAGAAATATAACACTGAGCTATGTATTGCTTCTTTAGGAATCGCTCGTTTTTTGCCCAGTTTTTGCTTTAGCTTTCCTGAATTATGAGGTTTTGTTTTGTAAAACGTTTTTGCAGACTTTTTGAGAGAAAAAGGTATACGTTGTTAAATAAGATAATATTTGGTGACCTGTTTAGTAGCTCACCCAAAGGCAACCCAGTACTTATTCATGCAATCATTTGTTTAATATTGTCACTCTCTTATTCCGTAGTGACATACTCCGTCCTGCTGAACCCGGGCTGTGGATATGTTTTGAACAGATACATTCAAATTTCAAAAAGTATTATTATTTCAAGAAAAATATTACCAAAACTTCTTCATGGGGTCATAAACATATAATCTTATATTGTAATAAAATAATGTGTAATAAGTTTTAATATTGGAAATTGTTTCCTGGAAACTCAAATGTGTTCTAATATTTTAACATATAATAATTACCGAAAAGTTTGTCTTAGACTACATACCAAAAAGAAGAGAATTCCTAAACTGCTATTCAAAAGATATAGTACCGGGTACCTAATTTGTTAAATTATTATTCTAGAAAAAGTGACGAGATGAAAATCGACATATCCGAAAAGACTTGGTCGTGAACCTCCAGCGGACAATGAGACATGAACAATAACCCTTTGAGTGTCACGGCCGTCCCCAGGCATCTGCCGCTCCCTTTCTTCCTGCATACAGATTACTCATTGTCGTCTCTTCAATGTACCAAGCTATGATACTTTGTTTTCAATAATGTGTATATGAAATTTTAAGCCATGTTAATAATATTTATTAGCAGAGACAAAAACGTTAACAATAAAAACCTTTTAAAACATAATCAACACTTCAATATAACAATTATTTAAGTGTTTCATACTGACTTAGAAAATTGTGAACACCGTTAAATTCTTGAATTAACGCCTCACTGTGTGGATTTATTTTCAGTCATAAATTTAAAAAGTTTCAAATAAACGCGTCCACCCATTCAGTTATGTTGAAGGGGTCGGGATAGCGTTGACATAATCTTGAACATGAATAAACATGAATCGGTATGGCTTCTTCACAACATACCGTCATAAATTTGATACTAAAATGCTATTTGCATTGCATAAATTACATTTTATTTCTTGATTTTTCTATATTTTGTATTTCATGCCTATTATAATATGAAATTTCTGGAAGTCCTACTGTTCTCTTGAGCTTCTGTAGTACGTTTGGTTTCATAATTATATTCGTTTATGTCAAATTTTTCATTGATATGGCGTATACTCTGCCTAATGTTTTAACTAATTTAGTTAGATATTAAATGTTTTTGTTTTTTTTTTCGACGTAGGCTGATGCACGTGACGCAGGGAATGCCAATTTTAGAATTTTTCATCGAATCTGACTTTGCGCAGGTTCGAATCCTGTCTGTGACCGTTTCACGTTGTAACTTATCAGTACTGTTAACTTCGTACTTACGACTCACCCGCTGTTCTGTTTGATAAAATTCTCACACAGTGTCAACTGAATCACAAGGCAATGCAGAATAAGACTAAAAAATAATCGGCCTTTATTAAAAAGTTATAATTTAAAACAAAGCTAATCATTAAACTTTAGTCATAAAGACTGAAATTCTGCCCGTAACTGTTATTTAACATCTTATCAGGTTTCATTCCATTTTGCTATTGTGTCTTTTTACTATTTTACCTGTTGTAACAGTCACTCCTTATATATGAGTACAATTATCCAGTGCTGGATGTAGTACATCTAACTGTAATAATTGTTTATCATATCTTTATTGAACTTTTATTTATTGTTAAATAACGATTTTCATGTAATACCTTATTTTCTGAATTTTATAAATTTTCATTTCATAAGTGGATCGCTAAATTAATTAATGTACTTGTAATCGTGAACTTTTGAACTAGATTAAGGAGTGATTTACGTTACTGGTGATATGTACTGGTGGGTGTGGGTTTCCTGAATACCGCGGTTATACTGCTGTCAGATTGCCTTGTTTTCTTCACGTCCAAACATTCTAAACGCTGTTTTTAACTACTAGTTTAACTTTACGATAAAATATATGGTATTAAGAACCTGTAATACTTTCTCTAAACTGATTTAATTATGAGGGCTAACTTTCCATTCATTATCCATTCAATCATCTACATAAAGATTCAACATCTATTTCCTTCCTTCCAATGATATAAACTGTTTAAAATTAGACACTACTTAGCATTTTATAACAGTAAAATTTTAGCCAGACCAGTTTTTAAAATTCTATTAACCTCTAATTCAATTAATATTGCTTCAAATTACAACAATTTGTAATTTTTTTGAGACACCCAACATGGAGCTGAAAATTCTTTCGATGACGGCCTCGTCGGATAACCCAAACATTCAAACCTGAGAATAAGAATCGCAGTGGATTTTTCAATAAACATACTTTAGACACAATAAGATGTCACAAGCACATCTAGCTAGTCCATTATAGGAGAAAAATTAATAACGTCCCAAATGAAAGTTAGTAGTTTTGTACCAATAAACCGAGATAACAATGAAATTGTGCTAAAGAAATTCTCTTAGATAATGACATAAATAGACTATATCTACTCGTGCTATGCCAAGTGAGTGTTTTCGGTTGTTCTCTGGGGTTCCAATGAAAATGGGTTCGGTATTTCCTTAAATTTAGATTTCAAACGCCTCATACCATTGTGGTTTACTACATTCTTCTGTCTTTATGAACTCAGTTATCAGCAGTTCCTATGTGTGTTAAGTTTTACATCTACATTATCGGTTGAACTTCTTCCAATGATCCTTCCCGTGCAAACGTTTTAATAATGAAACCAATTGAGAACGCAACAACCGAATGCTTAACTTTTCTTAAGGGGATTTCTTTGTATTTAAAACATTTTCCTTACATTTTGCAATGACTGTTTCAACTGCATTATGTATTGAAAATGTTATAACATGCAAATAAAGTGCTAAAATTCATACATGTACTAAAAAATTTACATAAAATAATTTGCTTATTTCTTAACCCTTTTAGGACCAGACCAAAAATTTGACATGTGCAAAGAAAATTTTTGCGTTTTTCTGGCCTTGCTCCAAGAACTGTGCACATTAAAAATGTGCGATCTTTCAAGCGTTTGAGAGAAAAATCATATTTTCAGAACTAATTACTGTACAGATTTGTTTTTAGGCTTAAAATGTTAATAATTAAATTGTTCATTGTGAAAAAATAAATTTAAGTCATTATATAGCAAAAAAAATTTGATTTATCTGTTTATCAAATAAAAAAAAAATTAAAAAAATTGAGTTTGATCTTTAATAACTACCAAAAATAAGAATACACTTTCTGTGGGAAACGGTATTTATTAGTTATACATATTCTCTATAACTGTACAAAATTTTAAAGCCCTGGAATAAAAAATAAAAAAGTTTGTAAATGAATTAAATTTTTCTGTAACACTGGTTAAAACACACTTTTCAGCATTAGCCTAACATACAAAAACCTTATAGGCTACTAAGGATATTATTCGGTACTTTGGGATTATACCGACCACACCAGTATGAAGAACACAAAAATATACATTTATAGAAACAAACATGATAGAACGAAAAAAACAACTCTTTAATTACAAAATTACAAACTTACAACCTTTATCAATAATTGTTAATGAGGTCAGATTCCGTTATATGCCCCCAACGCTTAAAATTTTTTCAATGAACTTAGAACGTTATAAAACGATGTAGTTGAGTAACAGAACTAACATTCCATCAATCAACAAGCGTTTCCAGGTATTGTGATCGGTATTGTTGTCGCTGTTATTTTATCTTTCTCGAGAATCCCGATTACGGCGGCAGGCCGCGCGGCATCACATGATTATTTAAGTTTTTTGCACGGTACATAAAAACAAGTTGTGTGTGTTTTTTTCAATAAAGAGTTTAGTTTTTGTGTTTGTAGAAATGTAGGGGTAAAACACGGAAGTACAACAAAGCGACGCACCAGCTGAACGGGCGGCGAGACTCTGCAATCACGTTATCTACCAGACCGTTCGACTTTGACCTCTGTCTGAGGATGGGGAGGGGTTTGCGATAAGATAATTCCTGTTTTATATTGACGAAATTTTTTCTACGCTAATCTAGTAATCAGTAGAAGAAAAAATGTCAAATAACGATTCATGTCTGGGTATGTTCGGTATAATCCCAAAGTACCCTGACAACATTACGATGCAACATGGCCGTAAAATATATTTTTTTACCAAGCTGATGATTCCAAAGACGTTTAAAATTTGATATCATAGTTATAAACATACAGGGAATAGAAAAATAGTATATTTATTCCATATAGAAGATTAAAATATCTCTTAAAAAATATGAAAAGTCCGCCGACGATAAATCAGGCGGTTGGTCCTTTTCGCATAGTACGCCGCCGGCGATAAATCAGACGTTTGGTCCTTAAAGGGACTTCTTAATAACAATATGTTTATGTATGTACATTTATAAACGTCAAGTCATCATTTATAACGTTTAGGGAATAAGAGAATTTGTTGAATACTATAAATTTTAATTTTCTTCAAAATGATCAGTCCAATGGTGCTCTTTAATTAAACACTTCACTGTACTTTTATTCTTTAGTAAAACGTGTTGTGTAATACAATCCACATATTTTAATTCACAAATTTCGCTCGTTTTAGTTTTTAACCCAGCTTTATCTTTTGTAGAAGCAGCCTCCAGGTGCTTTCCATTGGACCGAAAGATTGTTTACCGTGCAGATTAACTTTTTCGTGCCAAATTAAAAATGAATGGATTATTATAACATTTGAAGCCACCATAAGAGGAGTTAAATTTTTCAGAGAGAGGTTAGAAAATAATGGTTGTGTCTGGAAGTGACATTTATCATTCCATCAAACTGATTAACATATATAATAACTAGGATCAAAATTAATTAATCAGTGCTCAGGATTACTATTATTAAGGTCTTGCTTCATATTAATAATTATTGTGTATATGGTTATTACTGCGTATATGCACGTCTTACCAACTAATTAATTTGCTTAATTAATTTACACGGCTACTATTGTGATCTATACCAGGCTATGTTTAGACAAAACATATTACTGTTCCCATTAATTAATTACCATAAAACTATAATTCTGTTTTATAAATTATAAATAAAAACATGTCTGTACTAAAGTAAACTCCGAAACGTTTTGTTTCTAACTAAATTATTAAATATAAAAACTGACATTAAAAACATATTTTTTTATATAAAAAAAAGCCGCAATTATTGAATTAGGTTTAAATTTTCATTACATTATATTTGTAACTTGACAAATTTTGACAACCACTTAATATAGATCAACTTAAGCTAAGTTGAACATTGAAGCAAGATAAAACAGGATAAACAGATAATGAAATAGAATATACGATTCCAAAGGCCTTATATAATGCAAATAAAAAAGGTTTTGTAAAACCAAACAAGTAACAGTGGGGTACAAAAATCGTACATTTAAAATGATTTGAAAGAGATAGACTGTTTAACTACCCTCAGGGTTTAAGTGCAAAGTATCAATATCAAGGACGTATTTTATTACGTTTATCTCCCATGTATATTATAAACAAGAAGGTTCTGACTTTTAATATAAGCCTTGATCAAACTACTCGGTCAATCAAGTAATATAAGGGCTCGATAGAGGTTGATCAGGCGCTCCTTTGAAATTTGTTCGTAAACCGATGTTATTGAGTTTACATATAGCTTATTCTCAGTTCATAGCTTTCATACTACACTCAGTACACAGATTTTTTACTTTAATAACAATTTACTTCCTCTTAATATATTTGATGGGGTGTGTTAGTTTTTTTGCGGATGTACAATATTTTTTTTCATTAATTAACATATACTTGTAATTTTATCTTTTCTGGTAACTATATTTATAGTTACCTGAATGTCATATATATATATAAGACACAAAATACCACACCTGATGATGGCATCTTCGATGTCGAAAGGCCTCGTGAAAAATACACTAATTATTGGATAATTGTGAGTTTTCTTTTGTGAAATAATAGAAAAAATATATTTATAGTTGTTTAGTTTTTATAAATAAAAATATATGTTGATATATAAGACGTTTTTTAACACACACACACACACACACACACACATATAAAATATGTATATATGTGTGTTTAAACATATTCATACTTATTATTTTAGCATAGTTTTAGTGATAAGTATACATACAAACAGCTATAATATTTTAACTATGGTTTTGGTCTCTGGCCAGGATGTTATGGATGTTAGTTTTCCTTCAAACATGAAAACAATGAAACACTTCTAACCTCTCAAAACAGAAGACAGCACTCTTTTGCTTTTATCTGTAAAGTAAAACTAAGATGCTATCTGTAAAAAGTCCCGAGAGAAAAGAAATGACTGAACAGTTTCTGTTTTCACTTCAACGGTCATCAGTGTGCACGATTTGTAGGGTTGATCTTAAAAAGAGAAAAGAAAGAAATTGTCCCATTAACTCAAGTAATTTGCGTTGTAAGACAATAACAAGAATCTACCAGGTCTTTTGTTGACTTATAGTTAAAAATAGACCTTAAGTCTTATGCTTTTTACTTATTACTTTTTCAAATTAAATTCCTATTACACATCTCAGAATATTTTTTTTGTCTTAAAATCTCTCGACGTTATAGATGACTTTTACGACTTTTAGACATTTACGACTCAGTTGTAGGTTGTGTCCCGATTTTATTAAAACAGGTATAGTGTTGTCATAAGCTGAAGAATAACTTTAATGGATATGTCGAGAGGGTAAACTAATTTGCCTTTAGGACGAATAAACGTTCATACTCAAAGAATGGACTTGTTCAAGTACTTACAAGTGTTGGACAAGTGTTACTTCCAGTACAAAAAATGTATCTCTCCGTAATTGACACTTCATTCAACAAAGGAAGTCAGTGTGTAAATGCTCACAGTTAAACTTGGATGACGACGCAACTAATAAAAAGTGGAATAGTATTAAACAAATTGGACAAGTTCCATTCGTAATGATAAATATTTAAATTTAAATTTGAATTTCATTAATTTTGGTAAGTGGATACATAGAGGAATGATTGTACCTTGCTTCTGTTCCACTATCTTTAATATTTCCCTTGTCTATAATGGCGTTACATATAGTTTAAATACTGCAATGTATCCATGGTACGTTTAACTACTTATATCTTTTTTATACCTCTCTACAACAACATTTGCTTTTTTAATACCATGTTTTAAATTATTATAAGTTTCAATCCTTAAAAAAACTAATGGATTATCATAAAGAAACTTTAAAAATATCAAAATAATATTTGCACACCTCTCAAGGAAACCTAGAACTTAACGCTTACTGGTTATTAAATAAATTTATACTGATAATGCAATGGATTTTAGTTGCTTTTAATGACAAGATCACTAGAAGTATGAATTTTTATCATTAATTAAGATTTTGTCGTGTAACCCATAATATCTTGTCTCTTAACTTCCTATGATGAGGCAGGAAAAAGTCACACCACTTGCCCCGTAACAGGTTTCGTAAGGCTGCATTAAAAATGTCAAATCTATAGCTTATTTCACTCAAGAGATGTCCTGCGGAGTGTGGACATTCAGACATAGAGAAAAATCTAAGAGAAAATAAATCTTTAAGTATCCCTGGAAGACAAAAGAGAACATTGTGTCGGCCTACTGAGTTAAATTTCTTTGTTGGTCATGCCACATCATAGACGTGTGTTTTGTCTATGTGGAAATAACGTCTCATACAAAATGAAAAGTTTCCAGATCAAATCTTTCTCGAGATGTTTTGCCACATGATACATTCATCTTTTTGTTCATTAAGGTTTCATATCAGTGTTCGAGTAATAAAACTTTCAGCTGAGCTAGCGAAGGTACTGCAACGTAATAATACGCTAAAGTAAAATATTATGTCGTTAATGTTTTTGCATATATTTTTTACTCTATTATTTTTTTGTTTTAACTTATAAATAAGATTTCACATGTTGAAATCTCATATAATTGTACTAACTTTGTCTGAAAATGTATTTGTTCCTATATTTCCCGTTTTCAATATGTTTACTCATAATACCAATGTAAACATATTCGCTAACGCTTAGCCTAATAGCATGGAGGACCATGCACTATTATCGATTTCAGTGTTCGCCATATAGAAATTAAGCCGTAAGAAAAATTTAAAGACTGCAGGTCTCTTTCGAGATATCGTGCAAACAGACAAACAAATATAAATTACATTTGCCAGTCTCTCCGGTTATAGGCCTCGCTGACTCTCAGCCAATAGTACTACTATTTTAAAATTACACTTTTAAATTATGTATACATTCTATGAGAAAAAAAATGGAAAAAATACTTCACTACAAATTACTCCAGCAACTACTTAATGTAGAGCTACCTGGGGTTTGCTGATAAGGGTCTGACGGTACAATAATGGACCAAAGAGCACAATAGCCTTCCTAGCTGGCCGGTGTAAATTAGGATGGAAGGGAAAGGGGGGAGGGCAACATTTGACCTGGTACCGGTGAATCAGGGGTTCATAGAATCACCCTGGCCGTTGAATACCATTTGCATTAAACTGTAGTATGTATATGATGATGCAGTGGAAAAATATATACTATTTATTGAAACAATTTATGGAGGTATAAAGAAATAATAACCAACCGGTTTTACATTGCCGACGTAATAAAATCTATAAATCAGTTTAAAACCACTTATTGTACGTAGTAAATGCACATAGTATTGGAAAATATTACTATTAGTTATGCGAGTCACGCAAAATAACAAATTTATTACAGTTGCGGATATTTTTTTAGGTTCATTTAAATTTTCTAACAACGACCACTGTAAAGTTATTAAACTGTACATGTCTAGATCAGAGAGGGGGTTTCTTATTAAAGTTATGTTGTGCCAGATCATAACCGAAATATGCACAGAGCATTGACCAGCGCAAGCCGATCGTAAAAAATGGTAATGTTTTCTTGTCATCACCTTTGAACCCAAAATGGCGCACTTGTTTAGGGTGTTGCTTCCTTTGCTACTTCATGAAATGAATCATATTAACTGGTTGAAAGCTCAACCATTCTCTTTCCTTTTTATATATGATGATTTATGTATAATAGCCTCTTATAATATACAATGCGTGACGGAGTGGGTAGCTATTCTCTCTAGGAATATATAGTCATCATATAAATAAATTACAACCTTCTCCCTTTATAGTGGACTAAGAAGCACATGGATTGGTTTTGAGTGCCATATATAATTTCAGAATTTATTTATTGGAGCACTTTTATGGTCAGTTTTAAACTCCGGTTACTAGTTTATATATTTCTTTTATTAAACCCATTGTGTTTGTAGAAGATAAATCCGTTGCTGAACTATGATATGAGCATTTCTCGATCTTTGATGAGGGACACTGTTAGACCTTTTATAGTCTGCAAAACAGGAAGACATGTGAATCAGTTTACATGTGTATTATGTGGATTTGTATAGTAAGTCTAAGTTAGGCAGCAAAATATGACTCAGTTCATGGACGCTCAGTTCGTAAGTAAAGAAGTTGCGTTGAGCCATTATGAGCTCTGTCTCAGTAGGTTTGAGTCTAAGGTCTCAATTAATTGCTTACGCACTACAAAGCTCCAAGCAGGAATATTAATTCTGTAACTTGAATAAGATGAGAACCAAAGCTGTAATCGTTAAGAAAAGCGCCAGTGCAGAAAAGAGTGTATTGTTTCTGGTACCTTCCGTATATCCTTCGATATTCCATGTATATTGAATATCGAACTCGGCGGTTTGTGGCGGCACTGAGATGTTTGTACCATGAACGGTTTGGTCGGGGCGGGTCCGTCCTAGGGGTCTGTGGGTGTGGTGCTGGCATTGTGTGTGAGGAGTGTGAGTGAGTCAAAACTGCATATATATTATTTATTTCAAAAATGGAAGTTGTAATATTATTTTGTGTTATGATTGTATAATTATATTTTTATTTAGAAGTATCATATTTATAATTTTTTTAGTGTTTAGATTAATATTTAATTTAGTGTATTTAGTAAGGTAGATTAGTGTTAATATTTGTGAATAATTATTGATCAGACAGGTTAAGTGTAAGAAAGGGCCATGAGGCCCTAACTTTGCCTGTTTAAATAAAGGAATTTTCATTTCATTTCATTTCATTTGTATTCTTCAGAACAGTAACAGTAATTTAATTACACTAGTTGGCAACTTGAAATTGGCCACCTGATTTTTAGATAATCGGGAGGTTGTTCATCCATATTAAGGCGAGTAAGTGAAGGTGTAGAGAATAAATATTGAGATTAACTTTGGTTAAAGACATCTAGATTACGAGGAAATTGCTATTCATACCTGACACTAATTATCTATTGGTTTCTATGGCTATGAAATCAAGTAAATAGACAAACAAACTCTATTTGTATCTGGGTCATAACATTCAATAGTTCATTGTTTCAAGTTTCATTGTTTGGCTTCTCCGTCATTACACAAACAATAGGAACTCCTCTCTCATCTCTCACTAATTGTCTTTCTCGTGACAATGATTACTATAAATTGGCTGATAGAACACTATAGTTTAAATTAATTCGGCCAAGTAATTCCCTACTCCGTAATTATTTTATACTCGTTTACATATTTTAGTATTAAAATGTTTTCTTCTAAAACTTTCTTTCTACATTAATAACTTTTTTCTTTCTTTCTTTGTTACGACTTTTAATTGCATTTTCCTGTAAGAATTTCTAATACCTATCTATCCAGCAATTTTTGCACATAATATACAACACTGGGTGGTCGGTGAATATCCGACTTAGGATCAGTGAGAGGCTTGTCATTCACCCACATATTAGACATGGACTTTACTGCTAGTCTCATTTGATGATTTGTTCATTTTTGCTCATTTGATTATTCCATGATTTGCTTTTATAAGTAAGGAAAATAATATCTGCGGTAGTTAATAAACCCGGTGATAATGGGCATTAGGCTTGGCGTTTTCTATAAACTCCTTGCTTGAATCGATTATAATGAAACCCTTCCTGATATCTTTAATACGTAATATATACATAAGAAATAGTTTGGAATACAACAACTCACAATGTGAAAAGTTACCTATTTTCAAATCACAAGGGGATTTATTGATTCTATAATATTTGATATCACTTGGAAGTTTATATAAAAGGTTTATGTTAGCCCCCATGTGCTCTACACCTTAAGTAATACTACGATAATCTAAACATTACTTTCATTTAACAACAAAGGACATTTTAAAACAAAACAAATATATATGAAAAAAATCCTCAATTTTTGGTATTGACTATTTGTTTGGTTACTTATAGTATAGAAATAAAACTATCGGCGTTGATTTTCCAAAATTAATATGAAAAAATGAACGCATTATTAATTTAACTGGAATAACTTTAAAATTATAATAAAATTAAGATTCAACTGTTTTTTACTTTAGTTAAAGTTATTGTTGAAAAAACTAAGGTAAAGAATGTTTTAAGGTTGATATTGCACTGTATGGAATTTTAGTTGATTTTTAACTTTAATTTAATATATTTTGCATTTATTGAGAATAGGGTCTTAATTTGTCTTTTATATAATTTAAATTAATTTTTGAGACATTTTCATTATTTAAAACTTAACTTTGTATTTACTGTCTATTTTATATTTTATTTCATTATAATTATAATGAAAAATTATATGATAAGAAGTAAAGGTATTACTTTTTTAGACTGGAAAAGAGTAATATTTTGTGTTTGTTCATATGGAGAGATAAGCCAAAGATTTTACATCAATATTTAATTGGCTACAATATGTTGTAAATAATTAAGAATTCCTATTTATATTATGAATTATGAAGATTATGAAGTTATGAAGATAGTTTAAGAATATCTGATTTTCTGTTTGTTTCCATACGTTTATTGGTAGATATCAAATAGAGATAATACATTGATTATTGTGTTATCTCCGAAATTGGTCTAAAACCTTCATATTATTCTCTAGTGATGCTTACGGTCATGACAGGATCCGGAGTAGCATCAGTGTGCTTGTCTATGCAAATATTGGTTAAGTAAAATTATGCATTTGCAGGAGTGACGTCATCGGTTAGACGTAATTATAACAAATTTAGTTGTTTCAAGATTTACTGTAAATGTTTGCATACATTTTATGTTTTCTCACAAAGAAAGTCGCTTCAATTCTCGAATAAGAAAATCATCGTAATTATTCATTAGGAATAACAATTTTGGAGGATATTACCTCTAGTCTAATCCTCCTGCTGGATTCCTAGTGTAATTCTTCCTAGGATGAGTGGAAGTAATGGTCAATCCCCGTTTTGTAAGATGAATTATGCAACCACTCGGTCTGAGAAAACCCAGGCGTTTATTCAGCGCAGGTATTGTGTTTATATTCCGCCACATTCAATATTTACCTTGCCAAGTTTGCTGGTGCAGTAAAAGAATTATTATTTTGTGTCTCAATGAGTCTATGTTTTTTTAGTTTGATACTGAATATTTCTAAAAATACAAGTTGTAAAGTACCAATACATTGTAAAATAAATATTACTTTTAAAAATCAAACATTAATTGTCAATGTTTTATCATAAATTCGAAAATAAAGTAATGGAAATTTAGATTTATAGTAACAAAAATTTGAAATAAAGTGTTGATAAATGAGTAGCTTTGTGAGTAGGAGTGGCAAAAGTGTAAATGTATAAAGAGACAAGCGAAAATGCATCCATACATTAACATCTCTCCGATACATTAGTGTTTGTTAATTCGATTGTGTTTCATAGGGTAAAACTTATTGAAATTCCAGTGACATATTAAAGTGCTTAATACTCGTAGCTAAAGGTCAGTTAGAGGGTCATCAGATACCAAACATTTATTACTTTGCTATCTATAAAATACAATACGTTATTCCCTTATCGGTATAAGGCCTTTACTTTTGTAAGTTTAATATTGTTATTATTGTCAAATATTGTTTAAACAGCATTACTTTTATGTTTGTCTTGCTACTGTTACAAGGTATTGATGAATAAGCATGTGCGCCTTTTAGTAATGTTTGTTATAAATTTTTAACAATGCTCTAATTAAATAATTTATCTTAATCAAATGGTCACATTTACTCAAGATTATGGAATTCTATTGAGTGCACGTATATTAACAACTTTTTTTTTAACGTAGGGGGAATGCATTTGCGCACGGAGTGTGGGACTCCCTTGCGGACTACCCACTAAAACCCCCTACGGGCCACGGGGGGCCTAGGCCGGAACCCTTTCGGATGACATCTTGCCTGGTCCGTGTGTCTTATGTCCCAACCAGGACAAAACTACTTGTTTCGGAAGCTAGGGGTCAGCCAGGCATCCGTCTTCACGCTTCTGATGGAGGATTGCATGTACATGAGTGGTGACTGCATTCCAGGCGTCCTCACTCTGCAGCATCATCTCCACAATGGTCTCTGCCGTAACATACCCAACTGTGGTGGCGAGCGTTCGCCTGGCCTCGGTGAAACGCCCGTAAGCGAAGAAGGTGTCATGAACATCATTATCTTCCTCCGGGCAGTAAGCACACCGAGGCGACCTGACTTTTCCCATCCTGTAGAGGTACTTCCTA